>NC_090409.1:28372747-28575621 GCF_036365525.1 Heterodontus francisci | reverse complement strand
TGCAGAGAGAGAGAGAGAGAGGCAGAGAGAGAGAGAGAGAGAGGCAGGCAGAGAGAGAGAGAGGCAGGCAGAGAGAGAAAGGCAGCAGAGAGAGAGAGAGAGAGGCAGGCAGAGAGAGAGATAGAGAGAGGGGGCAGAGAGAGAGAGGCAGGCAGAGAAAGAGAGAGGCAGGCAGAGAAAGAGAGAGGCAGGCAGAGAGAGAGAGAGAGAGGCAGGCAGAGAGAGAGAGAGGCAGGCAGAGAGAGAGAGAGAGAGGCAGGCAGAGAGAGAGAGAGAGAGAGGCAGGCAGAGAGAGAGAGAGGCAGGCAGTAGAGAGAGAGAGAGGCAGGCAGTGAGAGAGAGAGAGAGAGGCAGGCAGTGAGAGAGAGAGAGAGAGAGGCAGGCAGTGAGAGAGAGGCAGAGAGAGAGAGAGAGGCAGAGAGAGAGAGAGGAGAGAGAGAGAGAGAGAGAGGCAGGGAGAGAGAGAGGCAGGCAGAGAGAGAGAGAGAGAGAGAGGCAGGCAGAGAAAGAGAGAGAGAGAAAGAGAGAGAGGCAGAGAGAGAAGAGAGGCAGGCAGAGAGAGAGACAGAGCAGAGAGAGAGAGGCAGAGATAGAGAGAGAGGCAGGCAGAGAGAGAGAGAGAGAGGCAGAGAGAGAGAGAGAGGCAGGCAGTGAGAGAGACAGGCTGAGAGAGAGAGAGAGAGGCAGAGAGAGAGAGAGGCAGAGATGGAGAGGGGCAGGCAGAGATAGAGAGGGGCAGGCAGGGAGAGAGAGAGAGAGGCAGGCAGAGGAGAAAGAGGGAGAGAGAGAGAGGCAGAGATAGAGAGAGAGGCAGGCAGAGAGAGAGAGAGAGAGGCAGAGAGAGAGAGCGAGAGGCAGAGAGAGAGAGAGAGGCAGAGATGGAGAGGGGCAGGCAGAGATAAAGAGGGGCAGGCAGAGATAGAGAGGGGCAGGCAGGGAGAGAGAGAGAGAGGCAGGCAGGGAGAGAGAGAGGCAGAGAGAGAGAGGCAGAGATAGAGAGAGAGGCAGGAGAGAGAGAGAGAGAGGCAGAGAGAGAGAGCGAGAGGCAGAGAGAGAGAGAGAGGCAGAGATGGAGAGGGGCAGGCAGAGATAAAGAGGGCAGGCAGAGATAGAGAGGGGCAGGCAGGGAGAGAGAGAGAGAGGCAGGCAGAGGGAGAAAGAGGGAGAGAGAGAGGCTGGCAGAGAGAGAGAGAGAGAGAGAGCAGGCAGAGAAAGAGAGAAAGAGTGAGAAAGAGACTGAGGAGAGAGAGCGAGAGAGGCAGTGAGAGAGAGAGATGAATAGTGATTAAAGGGAGAGCGAGAGAGTGTGAGAGTAAACTGTAAGGTGAACCCCACCACCCCCCCCACACAAAAGTGGACAGCACTGGTGTAGAGGAGCAGTACACTGTATCTAACCTGTTTTTTTGTGGCCTTCATACCTCAGGCCCCTTTTACAGACTAAAAACGAAGAAATAAAACAAAACTTAAAATTAAAGTTCCATTTTCGGCATCAGTGATGCCCTCCAGCTCCCCTGGTGCCCACTGGTCATGGAAGGCCTCAAACGTAACAACGGACAGCACATGCTGCCTGTCCAGGGACACCCGGGTGTGAATGGAACTACGGAAGAGGGGCATGTGTCTAATCCCATTTTTTTTAGAGGAAGCTTTACTCTGTATCTTACCCCCGTGCTGTACCTGTCCTGGGAGTGTTTGATGGGGACAGTGTAGTGGAAGCTTTACTCTCTATCTAACCCCGTTTTTTTTTAAACTCAAATTAAAAAGCCATTCTCGGCGTCAACGATGCACTCCAGTCCCTGCGGTGCCCACCGATCGCGGAAGGCCTCAAGCGTACCGGCGGACACCGCATGCTCCTTCTCCAGGGACACCCGGGCGCGAACGTAACCGCGGAACAGGGGCAGGCAATCGGGGAGGACGGACCCCCCCGACGGCCCGCAACCTGGACCTGTGAATTGCCACCTTGGCCAGGCCCAGGAGCAGACAGACGAGGAGATCCTCCTCCCGGCCCAAGCCCCTCCGCACCGGGTGCCCAAAGATCAGGAGCGTGGGACTGAAGTGCAGCCAGAATTTGAGGAGCAGCCCTTCAGATACTCAAAGAGGGGCTGCAACCTCGCACACTCCGTATAAACGTGGAACACGGACTCGTCTAGGCCGCAGAAAGTACAGGCGGCCTGGGAGTCCGTGAACCTACTTAAAAGTCTATTGCACGGGACTGCTCTGTGCAGCACCCTCCACCCCAGGTCCCCGATGTAAAGGGGGAAGACTCCCGCGTAGAGAGACCTCCATCGGGGTTTCCCCTTGCTGGCCGACGACGGATCCTCCATCACGGATCCGGAGGGAATGGGCCTCCTGGTCCGTACTTATTACAGTGCGATGTTCTCTCCGGATCCGTCCAGCGAGGATGCGCGCAGAGTTTGTGGGAGGATCTGCCGCAGGTCAGCCCGGAGTGCGCCGAAGGATTGGAGGCTCCGCTCACGTTGGAGTTCTTTGAGGAAGTAACAAACAATGTGGATAAAGGGGAACTTGTGGATGTGCTATACCTAGATTACCAGAAGGCATTTGACAAGGTGCCACGTCAAAGTTTACATAGCAGGATAATATGCTTTTTCTTTCAATTTGATGTTATCCTTTAGTTCCTTAGTTCGCCACAGCTGAAGCGTCCTTCCCTTAGAGAGTCTCTCTTTCTCACTGAAATGTATCTCCAGTATTCTGAAATATCTTCCAAATGTCTGCCACTGCATATCTACTGACCTATCCCTCAACCTAATTTGCCAGTTTTCTTTAGCCAGCTCTGCCTTCGTGCCCTCATAATTGCCTTTATTTATATTTAAAACACTAGTCTTAGATTTGCCCTTCTGTTCCTCAAACAGATTGTGAACTTCAATCATATTGTGATCACTACTACCTAGGGGTGCCCTCACTATGAAGTCATTAATTAATCCTGTCTCATTGCCCAGTGCCATGTCTAGCATAGCCTGCTCTCTGGTTGGCTATAGAAAGTGTTTGCTCCGAGAAACTGTCCCGAAAACAATATGATGTCATCAACCAGGCTACCTTTGCCAATTTGATTGTAGATTAAAATCACCCATGATTATCTTAGTACCTTTCTTCCAAGCCCCCATTATTTCGTCCTACTGTATGCTTACTATTAGGGGGCCTGTAAACCACTCCCACAAGTGAATTCCTACCTTTACTATTTCTTATCTCGATCTAAACTGATTCTACATCTTTATTTTTAGAATTGAGGTGACCTCTCTCCATTGTACCAATGTCATCCTTAATTAAGAGAGCTACCCCTCCAAATTTTCCTCGCTTCCTGTCCTTCCTAAATGTCATGTACCCTTGAATATTCGGGTCCCAGTCTTTGTCATCTTGCAGCCATATCTCTGTAATGGCCGTCAGATCATGTACTATTTGCGCTGTCAATTCATCTGCTTTGGTACGAATGCTATGTGCATTCAGATGCGGAGCCTTTAGTTCTGTCTCATCACTATTTTTGTAACCTCTAGCTTTATCTGCTGGTGCACTTAGATTTGTATACTCTGTCCCTTCCTTCCAAACTCTGATCATTTCCCTTGTTGCAACCTGGCTCTCTTACCTTGCCTTCTCTGTTTAATTTATCAAATCTTCTCAATCCTGATCCCTTGCCCCCACCATTGAGTTTAAAGCCCTCTCTACCGCCCTGGTTATACAACCTGCCAGAACACTGGCCCCAGCATGGTTCAGGTGAAGAACGTCCCAACAGTACAGCTCCCACTTTCCCCAGTACTGGTGCCAGTGCCCCATGAACCGAAATCCCCGTTTGTCCCTCACCAATCTTTGAGCCACGTACTTAACTCTCAAATCTTATTTCCCCTACTCCAATTTGCCGTCTGGACTCTTGCTCTCTGCTGCAGAGAATGGTGTCTATCCCCCGAACTATGCTCTCCCCTACTACCACTACATTCCTATTAGCTCCGCCCCCCCCCCCCCCCCCATGGATGGCTTGCTGTACCCATGGTGTCATGGTCAGTTCGCTCATCCACCCTACAGCCCCTGCTTTCATCCATACAGGTTGCAGGAACCTCGAACCGGTCAGACCATTACAAAGGCTGAGGCTCCTCCACTTCCACGTTCTGGGTGCCCATACCCGCCTCACTCGCAGTCACACCCTCCTGCCCCTGACCACTGAGCAAAATCAGAAGACCCTATCCTAAGGGGTGTGACCGCCTCCTGGTACAAAGACCAGGTAGCTTTCTCCCTCCATGAAGTCTGTAGCTTGGCAGCCAGCTCACCGAATCTGAGCTGAAGCTCCTGCAGATGTGTTTGCCTTGGATCACACTGGGATCCAGGAGCTCTGACATTATGCAGTCCACATGTTCTGCCATTTTTATTATGTGGTAGTTAATAAGTTAATTAAGTAAAAAATAAATTAACAAACCCTACTATTCCCAATAAGCTTTATTACCGCTAGTAAACTTTACTAATACTAATAAAATCTTACAGTAACTGATAAATTACCCGAGATAAAAATGAGAAATGTAGCAAAATACTCACAGGCCAATCAACTTAACGATTTTCCTGTGATGTCACACCGAGTTCCTGCGCTGTGTTCTCCCTCTTCCCCCCCACCCCCAGATGTGCTGTGCTGCTCCCAGAGTTCCTGCGCAGTTTCGAAACTCCCTCTCTCCCCCGGACGTGCTTTGGCTGCTTGGGGTTCTGGTCTCACTGATCCGTTGCTCTCCTTTCCATTCCAGGTCTACTCTCGACACCAAATCTTCTACAGCTACCTCAACAAAGCCAAGGGGGACTCCTGCAGGCACAACCCCGCCTGGGGCTCGCTGCACAGGTCAGTCAATGCGCCAGACTCCGCGAACAGATGTGCAGTCAGTACCTGTGGCTCGGCTGTGCCCGGGCTCAGTACCTGGGCCACAGAGGCTGATGCTGGGAGGACCTGACCCAATCCTCCCGAGGGTGACCAGGCTCCAAGGCTGCCCCTCTCCCCCGGCCACTGGTCGATGGGACCTGAATTTCAATATTTTAAAAAAATCAATAAAACAAATACATTTAAATAAACCTACCCTCCATCTTCTGGGCCCGCCTTGATGCTCAGTGTGGAGACAGTCACCCCCTCCCCTACAGTTCCCCATCTGGGAAAAGCTGGTGTGACACTGGTGGCGGAGTGGGGGATGCAGGAGGTAAGAGTCTTAGTGCAGTGGGGTGGGAACGGGGTCGAGTAAACATAATGGGTGTACGTGATGGTGGGAAGAGGTGAACTTTGAACTTTGCGCAGTCTGGGGCGGGGGGCGAAGGTCAGATTTCAAAGGCAAGTGTTTTGTTGTTCGGTGGGCGGGGGGGGGGTGTAAAAAGGGCAAATAGTTCATGTAATTGTTATTGGAGGGTGGGAAAGAGGCCTTCGAAAACTTACTGGAGAACTTTTGAGGGGATGTAGCTTTAAAAATTCAAAGCTGCCTGTGGGGGCTGGCTACCCTTTAAAAATGGCGCCAACGCACAAGCAGCTGACACCATTGTCTGGGTCGACAGCCCGCCCCCTCCACATGATTGGTGGGGGTTGTGGGGGTGGGATCGGACGGCCCCAGCTATTTAAATGAGCCACGCATGGGAGATCGGGGCGGCTCTTTGGCGTACGGCCTGCATTTGCAGGCCACCATTTCTCGAGCTCGCTGCCAAGATCAGCGTTGGACTCTTAAAATTCAGCCCTCAGTGCCCGTGTGAGCCTGTCCGTCCTCTCGGCGCCCGTGTTCAAATGTACTCACGCTGTTAGACCGAGGCAGCGGGGAGTGCACTGTTAATTCAGTCCCGCTTCTCCACCGGTCGCAATATATTTGTTTCAGGAAGTGGGACATTTCTTTTACAAACAGTCAATTATATACACTATTTTCCCCAGAATCGAACACACTAACCAGGTTTCTTTACACAACAGAGTTAACAGTTTATTATAGAACAAGTCTTAACAAACAGATCGAATTTTTTAAAATCCATTTATTTATTTTTAAGAAGTCCCCTTTCTACCTTAACCAAATTTTAAAAGTCCATTTTTTACCTTAGTCCCTTCACACTCACACACAGACATACACCGGCTAACCGAACAAAAAAGGATTTTTAGATCAGAGCTCTATTACAGACAACAAAATACACACCCGGGTAGATCATTTGCCCACCCCTGAAAAATATAGGTGAGACATGCTGCATCAAACTGGCACACAGTCCAGCCTCCGAGCATAAGCAGACAGGTAACTAGAATCTTCCCCAATAGTTCTCTTCAGGCGGCGTTGAAAATTATTTTTAAGCAGACTTTCTTCAAATACAGGAAACAAGACGAATCAAAAAAGTGAACTTCACAGAATCTTTTAGGGAATTGCAGGAAAGCGAGCTGGGTTGTAGTCTTCTGTTCTCCCTTGGAATTCTCTCCTTCTTCTGCAGCAGACTTGACTTTTAGCTCCTTCTAGAAGGTAAAAATCACACACTGACTCACAACCAGAAAACTTGACGGTTTTTTTCTGCCCATCCAGGTGCTCTCTGTTCCTACTGGTCTTGGCCAACCAAAAGGAGCACTTGTCTCTTTTCTGCCCCCACGTTACCAGGGTTTCTGCTCCATCTCCAACCAACAACACTGTTGCCAATCCAGCTCCCTCATTCCTCTTGATGGCTATCTTCATATAAAAAAAACCCGGTCCGACATTTATTCCTTAACCATAAATTCCATTCAAAATATATAGTTTAACAAAAAGAATCACTTTCATAACACCTTCACTCTCGGAGGAATGAACCGTCATTTTAGACAGAAAGATCTCTGATGAAGGGTCACTGACCTGAAACGTTAACTCTGTTTCTCTCCACAGATGCTGCCAGAACTGTGGAGTATTTCCAGCATTTCTTGTTTGTATTATCAGAAAGAAAGATCGCTCTGCTCACCTACACTTCTCAGAATTGTGTGATCTTTATTGCACTGTCTTTCTGTATTGGTCCTCATGTCACGCTTCTCCACATTGAACTCCATCTGCCTCACCTCTACCCATTTCACCATCCTGATGTCTATAACCATCCTCATCATGATCTGCTTTGCCAATTTCATACTATCCAAATTTTATAATGCTGCACGCTCCACCTGAGTCTAGATCATTCATAAAAATCTAAAAGACAACTGGAGCCAAAACGGACCCTTGGAGACCACCTCCCAGTCTGAATAAAACCCCGCCTCTTCCTCTTTCCTGTCACTAAGCCAGTTCCATATCCATCCTGCCACTTCCTCCTTTATTCCATGGGCTTCATCTTTGTAACGTGTTACACTTTGTTGAATGCCTTCTGGACGTTCATATATACAGCAATGGTGTCGTGATGATAGTGGACTTCAATTTTCACAATTTAGACCGGGATAGTAACAGTGTGAAGGGCAGGGACGGTGAAGGAGTTTCTGAAATATGTTCAGGAGAATTTTTTTTTGATCAGTGCGTTTCTGGCCTAGTGAGAAAGGAGGCATTGCTGAATCTGGTGCTGGGGAATGAGGTAGGCCAGGTGTCTGACATTTACTGAAACAGTGGTCATAGGATCATAATGTTTACATTAGCTATAGAATGGGACAAGCTGCAATCTAATTGGAGGGGAGGAACGGAACTGTCCCGGGTAAATTGGAAATCAAGGATTGACAGGCAAAACTGGAATCGAACAACGGGCTGCCTTTAAAGAGCAAATAGTTCAGGAACTGTCGAGGTAAGTTTCCACCGGGAGACAGGTAGGGCAAACAAAGCCAGAGCTCCCTGGATGACAAAAGAGTTAGAGAGTAAGATGAAGCAGAAAAAAAAGGGGATATGCCAGATGTCAGGTGGTTAAGGCAAGTGAGAATGAGGCTGATTATAGGAAGTTCAGTGGGGAAGTGAAAAAAGAAATGAGAGCCAAAGGGAATATAAGAGAATCCTGAAGTCTTCTGTCGGCATTTAAAGAGTAAAAAGGTAGTAAGAGGAGGGGTCTGCTGTGATTCGGGACCAAAAAGTGGGATTTGTGGACGGAGGCAGGATGCACGGCTGAGGTATTAAGTGAGTGTTTTGCATCTGTCTTTACCAAGGAAGAAGATGCAACCCAAGTCAGAGTAAAAGAGGAGATAGTAGAGACACTGGATGGGCTCAAAATTGATAAAAAGAGGAGGTAATGGAAAGGCTATCTGTACTTAAAGTTGATAAGTCACCAGGACCAGGCCAGATGCACCCAAGGATACTGAGGGAAGTTAGGGTGGAAATTGCAGAGGCACTGACCATAATCTTCCAAACCTCCTTCGATACAGGGGTGGTGCCAGAGGACTGGAGAATTGCAAACGTTACACCCTTGTTCAAGAAAGGTCCAAGGATGAGCCCAGCAACGACCAGCCAAATCAATTTAACCTCGGTGATTGGGGAAACTTTTAGAAATGATAATCTGGGATAAAATGGACAGTGACTTGGACAAGTGTGGATTAATTAGGGAAAGCCAGCACAGATTTGTTAAGGACAAGTTGTGTTCAACTAACTTGATTCAGTATTTTGAAGAGGTGACAGAGATGGTTGATGAGGGTAATGCGGTTGATGTGGTGTATATGGACTTCCAAAGGCATTTGAAGAAGTGTCACATAACAGGCTTCTCAGCAAAGTTGAAGTCCTTGGAATAAAAGGGACAGCGGCAGCATGAATGTGAAATTGGCTGAGTGACAGGAAGTAGAGAGTAGTGGTGAATGGTTGTTTTTCGGAATCGAGGAAGGTATACAGTGGGGTTCCCCAGGGATTGATGTTAGCGGAGGGATCAATAACCAGGGGGCAGAGATTTAAGTAAGGGGCAGGAGGTTTGGGGGGGGTGGCTGGGATTTGAGTAAAAGTTTTTTCACTCAGAGGGTGGTTGGAATCTGGAATACACTGCTCGAAGGGTTGGTAGAGGCAGGAAGCCTCAACATTTAAGAAGTATTTAGATGTGCACTTGAAAACGCCATAGTATACAAGGTTACGAGCCAAGTGCTGGAAAATGGGATTAGAATAGATAGGCGCTTGATGGTCAGCATAGACACGATGGGCCGAAAGGCCTGTTTCTGTGCTGTATATGTCTATGACCACTACTTTTCTTGATAAACGTTAATGACTTGGACCTACGTGTACAGGGCACGATTTCAAAATTTACAGATGACACAAAACTTGGAAAAGTTGTGAACTGCGAGGAGAATAGTGCAAAACTTCAAGAGTACCTTTCAGGCTGGTGGAAAGGGTGGACACGTGGCAGAATGAAATTTAATGCGGAGAAGTGTGGAGTGATTAATTTTGGTAGGAAGAACGAGGAGACGCAATATCAAATAAAAAGGTACAATTGTAAAAGGGGGAAGCAGGAACAGAGAAACCCGGGGTTCCATCTGCACAAATTGTTGAAGGTGGCAAGGCAGGTTAAAAAAGTGGTTAAAAAGGCATTTGGGATCCTGGGTTTTATAAATAGAAGCATAGAGCACAAAAGCAAAGAAGTTCTGGTGAAGCTTTATAAAACGCAGGTTCAGCCTCAACTGGGGTATTGTGTCCAATTCTGTTTATTATTTGTTTCATTGGATGCGGGCGTCGCTGGCTGGGCCACCATTTAGTGCCCAAAGAACCAAAGGGGGCGTGAGGGAAATCTTTATTTAGTGCGTGATGAGGATCTGGAATGTACTATTTGAGAGTGTGGTCGAGGCTTTCAAAAGGGAATTGGATAAACGCCTGAAGGGAAAAATTTGCAGGGCTACAGAGATAGGGTGGGAGAGTGGGATTGAGCTAAATCGCTCTTGCAGAGATCCAGCACGGGGTCAGCAGGCTGAATGGCCTCCTTCTGTGCTGTAGACATCCAAGGTTCTATGATTCAATCTGGTGCACTACCCTGCTCAACCTGATCAAATAATTCAAATAAGTTAGACAGAATTTGCCTTTAGGAAAGTTTTAGCGGACTGTCCTTGATAAACTTTCACTTGGAAAAGCAGGAGTTAATTTGTTGCCCGATAATAGTTTCAGTAACTTCCCCATTACCCAAGTTAGGCTAACTGGCCTGTAGTTTCCTGTATATCCTCTCCCCTTTCTAGAATAGTATAACATTAATCGCCTTCCTGTCCTCTGGCATTACTCCTGTATCCAATGAGGATTGAAAGATTGTGACCAATGCCTCTACTACTTCTACCTTTGCTTCCTTTATCAACATAGGATGCATTCCATCTGGACCTGGTGATTTATCATCTTTCAACAATGCTAATCTTTTCAGTATCTCTTCTCTATCTATTACTATTCTGTCCATAACCTCCCTCTCCTCTTTTAGTGTAACCTTCACATCATCCACTTCCTCTGAGAAGACAGATGCAAAGTTAGAATGAAACACCATTGGTGATTAAAGACACGAGGGGAAAATTGAAACGAAAGAAAAAGGCATCTACTAAATGCAGAGATAATAAAAAGGAGAGAATGACGAGAATAGCAAGAGCAATAGTGAGGAGTTAATGGATAAACGAGTCAAACTTTGGGAGGATTAAACTCTGGTCCGGATAGGTTGCACACACACATATTAAAGACATTGGGGAAGAGATAACAGAGGCACCATGACATATATATTAAAATAAAAATGTTAAAAAAGGAATAGTGCCAGAGGACTGGCAGATAGCTAACCATATTCATCGATTTAAAAAGGGAGATAGAACTAATCCTGGGAAATAGACCAAGTCGCTGAACATCCATGTGGGAAAGACAATGGAATTCTTACTCAAAGGTGCAATAGAAAAACATCTGGAAACTTGAAATATAATAGTCAGTCCTGATTTCAAAAGATAAGGTTATACTTGACCCACCATATTGAATTCTTTGATGCAGCAACAGAAAAGGTAGATAAGGGTAATGTAGTAGATGTGATATATTGGGCTTTACAAAAGGCCTTTTGTAATCTAGACTAATGAGTCAGGACAGAGCATGTGGAGTCAGGGGACAAGTAGCAGAGTGGGTTGCAAGCTGGCTACAGAATAAAAATGAGAGTGCGGGTAAAGGTAGATACTCAGTCTGGGAGAAGATGGGAAGTGGTGTTCCACAAGAATTGGTGCTGGCGCCACTGTTCACAATTCCACATGATTTTGGACTCGGGAATCAGATGTGCAATTTCAAAAAATTTGCAGATAATACCAAATTGGGAGGTATTGTTAATACAGGAGGTGACTTGTGACAAAATACAAGCTTGCAGAGTACGTATGTAATTGGCAAATAAATTTCAATACAAATAAGTGTGAGGTGATGCATTTTGGTAGGAAGAATAAAAGAAGGCCACGTACTCCTTGATTCATAAGAACAAGTGTCTAAATGGGGTAGAGGAGCAGAGGGATTTGGGGATACAGATGGACAAATCACTCAAAGTATCGATGCAGTTTAATAAGACCATAGATAAAAGCAAACCAAAATCACGGAGGTTAATTTCTAGAGTAATAAAATTGAAAAGCAGAGAAGTTATGTTAAACTTCTGTAGATGCTTGGCTCGACCACACTTGGAGTACTGTGCACAGTCCTCCACATTGTAAAAAAAAAGGAATATTGGAGACACTGGAGAAAGTGCCAAAAATTGATGGTGCAATGAAAGTATCACTGAGATGATTTACAGTAATAGCAGAACTGGGAGGTTACACCCTTCAGGAAAGATTGGACAGTCTGGGGCTTTTTTCTCGAGAAACCTAATAGAGGTTTTGAAATTCTGAAGGGGTTTGATAGGGTGGATAATGGTAGAAGTAGTTCCCACGTGTGGGCGAGTCCAAAACTAGCGGCTATAAATGAGGTAGTCGCTAATCAATCCGATAGGGAATTCAGGAGAGACTTCAGTCGGGCAAATTATTGGAATCAATTCTGAGAGAGAGGATAAACTGTCAATTAGAAGGGCACGGATTAATCAAAGATAGTCAGCATGGATTTGTTAAGGGAAGATTGTGTTTGACTAACTTGATTGAATTTCTTGAAGTAGTAACAAGGAGGATAGATGAGGGTAGTGCAGTTGATGTGGTCTACATGGATTTTAGCAAGGCTTTTGACAAGATCCCACATGGCAGACTGGTTTAAAAAAAAATCCCATGGGATCCAGGGAAATGCAGCAAGGTGGATACAAATTTGGCTCAGTGGCAGGAAACAAAGGGTAATTGTTGACGGGTGTTTCCAGTGGCGTTCCGCAGGGCTCAGTACTGGGTCCCCTGCTTTTTGTGGTATGTATTAATGATTTGCATGTGGATGTTGGGGGCATGATCAAGAAGTTTGCAGACGACAAAGATTAGCCGTGTGGTAGATAGCGAGGAGGATAGCTGTCGATTGCAGGAAGATAGATATCGATGGACCAGTCAGATGGGCAGAAAAATGGCAAATGGAATTCAACCCAGGAGAAGTGTGAGGTGATGAATTTGGGGAGGTCAAACAAGGCAAAGGAATACACGATTAATGGGAAAATACTGAGAAGTGTAGAGGAAGTGAGGGACCTTGGAGTGAATGTCTACATATTCCTGAAGGTAGCAGAACAGGTCGATAAGGTGGTTAAGAAGGCATATGGAATCCTTTCCTTTATTAGCCGAGGTATAGAATATAAGAGCAGGGAGGTTATGCTGGAACTGTATAACTCATTGGTTAGGCCACAATTTGAGTACTGTGTGCAGTTCTGGTCACCTCATTACAGAAAGGATGTAATTGCACTAGAGAGGGTACAGAGGAGATTTATGAGGATGTTGCCAGGACTGGAAAAACGCGGCTATGAGGAAAAATTGGATAGGCTGGGGCTGTTCTCCTTGAAACAGAGAAGGTCTGATTGAAATGTACAAAACGGTGAGGGACCTAGATAGAGTGGAGGTGAAGGGCCTACTTACCTTAGCAGAGAGGTCAGTGACTAGGGGGTGTAGATTTAAAGTGATTAGTAGAAAGATTAGAGGGAGAAGAGGAAAGTTTTTTCACCCAGAGGGTGGTGGAGGTCTGGAACTCACTGTCTGAAAGGGTAGTACAGGAAGAAACCCTCAACTCATTTTCAAAGGAGTTTTTAAATATGCACCACAAGTGCTGTAATCTGCAAGGCTATGGACCAAACGCAGGACGGTGGGATTAGAACGGGTGGCTCGTTTGTTTTGGCTGGCACAGACACGATGGCTGTTTCTGTACTCTAAACGTTCCATGATTCTTTACCCAGGGAATGCTTAGAATGTGGAAGCTGTGACAAGGAGCGGTTGAGATGAGTGCATTAAAGGGAAACTAGAGAAGCACATGAGAGCGAAGAGAAAGGATTAGAAGGATATGCTGGTAATGGGAGATGAAGGGAGGTGGGAGCAGGTTCATGTGGGGCAAAAACATGGGCACAGATCTGTGGGACTGAATTACCTGTTTCCTGGGCTGTAAATGCAAACCCATGGATTGGAAAGAGACCAGAATGTAGAAGGGAGAGAGACAGAAGGTTTGAGAGAGACAGGGGAGTGCAAGGGAGAGAGGAGAGTACGATGCAGGACATGGGGGGGGGGGTGGAGGGAAGGAAAGAAAGACAGAGAGAGAGAGACACACACACGAGAATGGAGTGGAGGATAGAGGGGAGGGAGGGTGAGCGAGCGAGAGGGAGACACAACATGGGAGGAGAAGTGGGGTAGGGAAATGGTGGATTACCAGAGTGGAGTAGGGTGTGAGGGTAACAGGACTGTATTATGGAGGGCCCTCTCCTGAGATAGACATCATTCCCTCAGAGGGGAGCCTGTATCAGAGAGAGAGAGAGAGAGAGAGAGAGAGAGGCTGTAGGTAGCATCACCTCACTAGGACAGCCCTTAATATTCTGTGAATCTGACTTTTGTGTTGCAGGCAGTGACTCGGCCAGGCCTCCCCGGGTCCATCGCCCATGAGCCTCACCTGCAGGGACTCCCCCACTCACAGACAACCAAAGGTGTGGAGGCCCCAGCACATCCCGAGGAACCCAGCGACCTGGAAGAGCTCGAGCAGTTCGCTCGCACCTTCAAACAGCGACGCATCAAGCTGGGCTTTACCCAGGTAAACCGGTTGCCAATTTTTAACTTCCAGCTCATCAAAACTTGCATCTGCTCTTGTCTGGTGGTGGTGAACCAACTGTGCTGTCCAACACAGCTCCTCAGCTGTTCCATTTCATCCTTGGAAGCAGCCGTATCTTGCTGTCCGGATCTGGTGCGACCAATTGTAATGTGATTGACGCATTCTAGGAATGTTGATGCAGAGCGTTGCATCTGCCTCACCCTGCTTTATCTCAAAACTCACATTTAAAAGCCCCAGAAGCCTGACTGCCAATTTTTAACTCTTTCTGAATTCAATGAGTAACATTCTTTGCAAACACATTAGTGCCAACCCACAAACAAATCGTCCGCGTCCTTCATAAAGATGCCCAAAAACATTGCAGGGTCCGCCTTCAGTTGTGAACCCCCTCACCTAAAAACGTCAGACCCGGGAAGCGTCATTTAACCCATATACGCATTTATTCAACTTCCAGAGCTTCCCTTCTATGTCTGATGCTTCCTTCAGAGGCTGGGAGAAGCACTTCCCTCTGAAGCAGGTCACTCTGAAGGAAAGCTGCGTTGCTACCGATGGAGTCACACCTCCAAGAATTGGTTGCTAAAAATGGTCAAAGAGATTTTCAAAATCACCTTCCCCATTGAGAGAGAGTCTACCCTGATATATTTATCCCCCAAGCTCTCCTCAAAACCTCCCCTCCCCCCCGCCCCCCCCCCCCCCAAGCTTTCCTTGGCCTTATAGGTCAAATCTATCCAGCTCCGCCTTACAAATATTCAATGACCCCGCCTCCACCACCTTCTGAGGCAGACAACCCGCTCATTCCAGGTATTAGTCTAGACAACCTCCTCTGAACCTCCTCCAACACATTCACATCCTTCCTTAAATAAGGAGACCAAACCTGCACACTTTATTCAAGGTGTGGCCTCACTGATGCCCGATATAAATGAAGCACAACATCCTTACTTTTATTTTCAATTCCTCTCGTAATAAAGAATAGCATCTTCTAATCTATTAGCAGCTACAAAACACCTCTTGATCCTGGGCTCGGCTGCTTTGGTCCTTTTTCCGAGAAGGCTCTGCGCTGGCCATGCTATTCTGTCACCTCGTCAGGCTGCGGCCTCTTCTCTCTTGTTGTTGTCTGTCTGGACTACTCCGAGCAGGATGTCTGCCAGAGGTCCTTTCCACTGGACACGATCTGTTCCTCCTCCTAGCTGTATCTCCTGAATCAGAACTCGAACTTGAGCTAGGTTTTCTTCTTCTCCATCCTTGAGCTCCCTTTCACCAATCCATGGCCTTCATTTCTGGTCCCTCTTGGACGTTTAACCAATTTTTATATTTGCCCGTAGACTTCCTTGCTCATCCAACTATTGTAGCTTCCCTCCAGTTATCTGAACGGTACCACCTGGGAACCCACTTGAGACAAATGATCCCTGGATGAGATTTTTTTTTCTTGTTCTTCATGATCAGTATGAGTATTGGTATCTATTTCCCGAACTCTCAGATCCTACCCCTCTGGCTCAAAACAAAAACACATCGGCATGCGATGTACAAGGTATCTCCTGACCATCACCTTCTCCCACTTTCTCAGTGTTTGAAAATTCATAATACATCCCTAGTTCTTGAAGAATGTGCTTTTACGGTCAGATTCCCACGTTGTATTAGAGTCAGAGTCATAGAATCAGAGTTATACAGCACAGAAACAGGCCCTTCGGCCCATCGTGTCCGTACCGGCCATCAAGCACCTATCTATTCTAATCCCATTTTCCAGCACTTGGCCCGTAGCCTTGTATGCTATGGCGTTTCAAGTGCTCATCTAAATACTTCTTAAATGTTGTGAGGGTTCCTGCCTCCACCACCCTTTCAGGCAGTGCATTCCAGATTCCAACCACCCTCTGGGTGAAAACTTTTTTCCTCAAATCCCCTCTAAACCTCCTTCCCCTTACCTTAAACCTATGCCCCCTGGTTATTGACCCCTCTGCTAAGGGAAAAAGTTTCTTCCTATCTAACCTATCAATGCCCCTCATAAATTTTGTATACCTCAATCAGGTCCCCCCTCAGCCTTCTCTGCTCTAAGGAAAACAACCCTAGCTTATCCAGTCTCTCTTCATAGCTGAAATGCTACAGCCCAGGTAACATCCTGGTGAATCTCCTCTGCACCCTCTCCAGTGCAATCACATCCTTCCTATAGTGTGGTGACCAGAACTGTACACAGTACTCCAGCTGTGGCCTAACTAGCGTTTTATACAGCTCCATCATAACCTCCCTGCTCTTATATTCTATACCTCAGCTAATAAAGGCAAGTATCCCATATGCCTTCCTAACCACCTTATCTACCTGTGCTGCTGCCTTCAGTGATCTATGGACAAGTACACCAAGGTCCCTCTGACCCTCTGTACTTCCTAGAGTCCTACCATCCATTGTATGTACCCTTGCCTTGTTAGCCCTCCCAAAATGTATCACCTCACACTTCTCAGGATTAAACTCCATTTGTCACTGCTCGGCCCATCTTACCAGCCCATCTATATCGTCCTGTAATCTGAGGCTTTCCTCCTCACTATTTACGACACCAATTTTCATGTCATCTGCGAACGTACTGATCATACCTCCTATATTCACGTCTAGATCATTAATGTACACTACAAACAGCAAGGGTCCCAGCACCAATCCCTGTGGTACACCACTGGTCACAGGCTTCCACTCGCAAAAACAACCCTCGACCATTACCCTCTACCCCCTTCCATTAAGCCAGTTTTGGATCCAATTTGTCAAATTGCCCTGAATTCCATGGGCTCTTACCTTCGTAACCAATCTCCCATGTCCTGTCACGTCCTATAATTTTCCCTGGACCTCTCCATTCCCTCTGCCCTTGGCTTATAAGGAGGAAGGTCACCTACTATCGTCATAGCAGGAAGGCAATTTGGCATGATGACTGTATAGCAATTGGTATGGGCTATGCTCCCACCCCAGCATTTGTAAAGAATTTCTTGCATGTACTGCCCAAGACAAAGCCATTCGTAGCTCGTAGTTTGGTTGTTCCGCCTAGATCTTGTGTTACATTTCATCAACTATCATGTGATTTCCTTCACACAATCCATTGCTGAATCGTCTTTCTGCAGTAAGACTTCATAACTAACAATATTGAAGTTCTCACACTGGTCCATAAGCTCATCATTTCCAAACTCCCCTCCATTATCGGTTAGAAATTTTGTTGGTGTTTCAAGGCCCGTAGCAACCCACTTTTCCATAACTTTATCCACTATCGTCCATCTGCCCTGGTTGTTTATTCCCGTAGAAATGCTGAACCTAGTTGCTGTATCTATAAAACGTGACAGATAAATATTTCGATCCTTGTCCCATACTTCCATAGATCATTCCATTAAATTCCCGGGCTAATGGGACACTCACAACCGGGCGCAGTGGTGTTTTCCGATATTTAATACATATTGTCACATTGGGATGTGATCTGTTCAACAAAGGATTCATATTCCTCATCCAGAACTCTGGCATCTTTCAGCAGTAGCTCTACCTTGTGATGACGGATGGGCAAATTGTCCGCGCAGTTCTTCCAGATAATTCTCTTCTTGTTCGCCAGACTCTTGACCGGAGAGGTCAATATTACTGCAACTTCTGGGCGGGAAACACGGTTTCCTCAATGGAATACAATAATGTCCTGATCCGGTGAATTGCAAAATTAGATTCCCCCAACCGGAAGCAGGTTGGGCTTTCATATTCTTTAACTTGTCTGCCTTGTCAAGGGTTTCCAACAGCTTAGCCAATCGACCCCGCACACTGGTTGAGGTACAGCCACTATCTAATACCATACAATTGAATGAATCGGCAACCAAGATGCTCATGGCCCGACTTTAAGTTTCGGGTCACGAAGACAATATGCTCACCGCATTCATCGGAATCATCCATTCCACGAGTTCCTTCAAATACTCAGTTCCTGGTTCCCGGACAATTCCTTGCGCAGTGAAACTTAGACTGACACTGAAAACACCCATTGATCAATCCCCGTGCTCTTCTAGGATTCATTCACTTTCGGCGATGATCCCAATCTTATACTTTGTTTTGATCCACAAATCTTTTAAAAATGCAATCCACCTCAGAGCATCTGTCAGCAACTCCCTCTTTGTAAAAGCGCCCGCGACGAGGCCCCCATCGAGATTGAGCGCCAGTTATCATGGAGTCCTCCATTCTCTCGATCGCTGCAGAACCTCCAATTTGAGAGATGAAGGTCACTAGATAATGCTAGCCTTCCCAAAAATTTCTTCAGGGCAGCAGTCAAAAAGAAAAATAGAGAATCTTCACCAAAAGCCGATCGATGTGTGAGATTTGTGCACAATCTAAACAATCTGAACGCAAGCAAACTCAGGATTTTCCAGATTTAATTTTTTTAGTCTTTTATACAACGTGTCAAAGTCCATCTTAAAAATGATCAAAAAATTGACCATGCCTCGTTGGGTTCCAACAATTCAACTTTCTTGTAAATCTTGTCCAGAAATGTTCTTGGAATCGGCAATCCCTCTTCAGTATCTCAGTCAGTAACATCCAGTTCGGAAAATACTTCAATGCTGATCATGCTTTTTCCTGATAAAGACAAAGCCAGGACCAAACCTTGCTTCCTCTTGGTCAGGGAAGTGACCCGAAACCATCGTTCTACCTCATTCTTCCATTGTTCGTACAGTTCCAATTCCGAATAGGCTGGTGGGTAGTCATAGCTTGAGAGCCCGCAGCGTGACTCGGCCATTTCACCTCGCAAGCCGCCAGCTGTTTTGTTTTTTCCACAAAAAAGAAATGACTTTTTTTCTTTAGCTTCACACCTGAAGAGGTCGAGGTTCATCCTCTGCGACCATGACCAATTGGCAGATGTCCGTTCACCAAATCAGAAAGCAGGAGACAGCCCGTGATCCGCAACTGTTTTATTCTCAACCCACGGTTCAGTACAAATACCACTTTCCACTCTTTCCCTTCCGGTCTAACACCCTGTCCAGAACAACTCCTGTGACTGAGGAAAAAAAAACTCAGCCCTTAAATAGAAACTGCACTGAGCATCACCTGCTCCCCATGAACTCTGAAGAAAGTCCAGGTTAATTAAAGGGACCAGCATTTTCAAAATTGTCATCACTCAGGGTGTGCTGTAACAGATCCTCTCACACTGGGTGTACTGTAACAGAGCCTGTCACTCAGGGTGTACTGTAACAGATCCTCTCACACTGGGTGTACTGTAACAGAGCCTGTCACTCAGGGTGTACTGTAACACAGCCTGTCACCCTGGGTGTGCTGTAACAGAGCCTGTCACTCTGGGTGTGCTGTAACAGAGCCTGTCACTCAGGGTGTGCTGTAACAGATCCTGTCACTCAGGGTGTGCTGTAACAGAGCCTGTCACCCTGGGTGTACTGTAACAGAGCCTGTCACTCAGGGTGTGCTGTAACAGAGCCTGTCACCGTGGGTGTGCTGTAACAGATCCTGTCACTCAGGGTGTGCTGTAACAGAGCCTGTCACCCTGGATGTACTGTAACAGAGACTGTCACTCAGGGTGTACTGTAACACAGCCTGTCACCCTGGGTATGCTGTAACAGAGCCTGTCACCCTGGGTGTACTGTAACAGAGCCTGTCACTCAGGGTGTACTGTAACACAGCCTGTCACCCTGGGTGTGCTGTAACAGATCCTGTCACTCAGGGTGTGCTGTAACAGAGCCTGACGCTCAGGTTGAGCTCTAACAGAGCCTGTCATTGAGGGTGTGCTGTAAAAGATCCTGTCACTCAGGGTGTGCTGTAACAGAGCCTGTCACCCTGGGTGTACTGTAACAGATCGTGTCACTCAGGGTGTGCTGTAACAGAGCCTGTCACCCTGGGTGTACTGTAACAGAGCCTGTCACTCAGGGTGTGCTGTAACAGAGCCTGACGCTCAGGGTGTGCTGTAACAGAGTCTGTCACTCAGGCGGAGCTCTAACAGAGCCTGTCACTCAGGGTGTGCTGTAACAGAGCCTGTCACTCTGGTTGTACTGTAACAGAGCATGTCACTCAGGGTGTGCTGTAACAGAGCCTGTCTCTCAGGGTGTGCTGTAACAGAGCCTGTCACTCCATGCGTGCTGTAACAGAGCCTGTCACTCAGGGGGTGCTGTAACGGATCCTGTCACTCAGGGTTGTGCTGTAACAGAGCGTGTCATTAAGGGTGTGCTGTAACAGAGCCTTTCACTCATGGTGTGCTGTAACAGATCCTGTCACTCTTTCTGTACTGTAACAGAGCCTGTCACTCAGGGTGTGCTGTAACAGAGCCTGTCACTCAGGGTGTACTGTAACACAGCCTGTCACTCAGGGCGTGCTGTAACAGAGCCTGTCACTCAGGGTGTGCTGTAACAGAGCCTGTCACTCAGGCGGAGCTCTAACAGAGCCTGTCACTCAGGGTGTGCTGTAACAGAGCCTGTCACCCTGGGTGTGCTGTAACAGATCCTGTCACTCAGGGTGTGCTGTAACAGATCCTGTCACTCTGGGTGTACTGTAACAGAGCCTGTCACTCAGGGTGTGCTGTAACAGAGCCTGTCACTCAGGGTGTACTGTAACACAGCCTGTCACTCAGGGCGTGCTGTAACAGAGCCTGTCACTCAGGGTGTGCTGTAACAGAGCCTGTCACTCAGGCGGAGCTCTAACAGAGCCTGTCACTCAGGGTGTGCTGTAACAGAGCCTGTCACCCTGGGTGTGCTGTAACAGATCCTGTCACTCAGGGTGTGCTGCAACAGAGCCTGTCACTCAGAGTGTACTGTAACAGAGCCTGTCACCCTTGGTGTACTGTAACAGAGCCTGTCACTCAGGGTGTACTGTAACACAGCCTGTCACCCTGGGTGTGCTGTAACAGAGCATGTCACTCTGGGTGTACTGTAACAGATCCTGTCACTCAGGGTGTACTGTAACAGAGCCTGTCACTCAGGGTGAACTGTAACAGAGCCTGACGCTCAGGTTGAGCTCTAACAGAGCCTGTCACTCAGGGTGTGCTGTAACAGATCCTGTCACTCAGGGTGTGCTGTAACAGAGCCTGACGCTCAGGTTGAGCTCTAACAGAGCCTGTCACTCAGGCGGAGCTCTAACAGAGCCTGTCACTCAGGGTGTGCTGTAACAGATCCTGTCACTCTTTCTGTAATGTAATAGAGCCTGTCACTTAGGGTTGTGCTGTAACAGAGCCTGTCACTCTTTCTGTACTGTAACAGAGCCTGTCACTCAGGGTTGTGCTGTAACAGAGCTTGTCACTCAGGGTTGTGCTGTAACAGAGCCTGTCACTCAGGGTGTGCTGTAACAGAGCCTGTCACTCAGGGTGTGCTGTAACAGATCCTGTCACTCAGGGTGTAGTGTAACAGATCCTGTCACTCAGTGTGTGCTGTAACAGATCCTGTCACTCAGTGTGTGCTGTGACAGAGCCTGTCACTCTGGGTGTACTGTAACAGATCCTGTCACTCAGTGTGTGCTGTAACAGAATCTGTCACTCAAGGTTGTGCTGTAACAGATCCTGTCACTCAGGTTGTTGTGTAACAGATCCTGTCACTCAGGGTGTGCTGTAACAGAGCCTGTCACTCAGGTTGTAGTGTAACAGATCCTGTCACTCAGGGTGTGCTGTAACAGATCCTGTCACTCAGGGTGTGCTGTAACAGAGCCTGTCACTCAGTGTGTGCTGTAACAGATCCTGTCACTCAGGGTGTGCTGTAACAGAGCCTGTCACTCTGGGTTGTGCTGTAACAGAGCCTGTCACTCAGGTTGTGCTGTAACAGAGCCTGTCACTCTGGGTTGTGCTGTAACAGAGCCTGTCACTCAGGGTGTGCTGTAACAGATCCTGTCACTCAGGGTTGCGCTGTAACAGAGCCTGTCACTCTGGGTTGTGTTGTAACAGATCCTGTCACTCAGGGTGTGCTTTTTCTGCAGGGTGATGTCGGCCTGGCGATGGGCAAGCTGTATGGAAATGACTTCAGCCAGACGACAATCTCCCGTTTTGAGGCACTGAACCTCAGCTTTAAGAACATGTGCAAACTGAAACCCTTACTGGAGAAATGGCTGAATGATGCAGGTATGTTAGCTCTGATCCTGCAACTCAGATACGAGAAGCTCGGGGGGGATTTGGCTTGGCCAGTTGGATGAGTCGGTGATGGGGAGATTGGTTTTGGGGAGTTGGGTGAGGGGTTGAGAGGGTGTTGGGTGAGGGATTTTGGAATTGAGTGCCTCTCCCTTACATTTCTCCCTTCTTTTTCAGAAAACATGTCGGCCGATGCGACACTGCCCAGTCCGAATGCCATGTGCAGTCCGCCGATTGGCATCGAGGGAATGGGAGGGCGCAAGAGGAAAAAGCGAACAAGCATTGAGACCAATGTCCGAGTGGCCTTAGAGAAGAACTTCCTCGCAGTAAATAATCCAAATACTAGATGGGCATGGTGTGTGAATGTATCCCAGTCACTGCCTGAAGCCAGGGCTCAGGCCCCAGACATTGCCCTCAACCAGGGCCCAGGCCCCAGTCATTGCTCTAAACCAGGGCCCAGGCCTCAGACATTGCCCTAAACCAGGGCGCAGGGCCCAGGCCCCAGTCATTGCCCCAAACCAGGGCACAGGCCCTAGTCACTGCCCTAAACCAGGGACCAGGGCCCAGGCCCCAGTCATTGCCCTAAACCAGGGACTAGGGCACAGGCCCCAGTCATTGCCCTAAACCAGGGACCAGGGCCCAGGCCCAAGACATTGCCCTAAACCAGGGACCAGGGCCCAGGTCCAGTCATTGCCCTAAACCAGGGACTAGGGCACAGGCCCCAGTCATTGCCCCAAACCAGGGCACAGGCCCTAGTCACTGCCCTGAACCAGGGACCATGGCCCAGGCCCCAGACATTGCCCTAAACCAGGGACCAGGGCCCAGGCCCAAGATATTGCCCTAAACCAGGGACCAGGGCACAGGCCCTAGTTACTGTCCTAAACCAGGGACCAGGGCCCAAGCCCCAGACATTGCACTAAACCAGGGCCCAGGCCCCAGACATTGCGGTAAGTCAGGGCCCAGGTTCCTGTCCTGGCTCAAAATGAGGGTCCAGGCCCCAGTCACAGACCAGGCCACAGGCAAGACCCTTAGCCAAGGCCCAGGCTTTAGTCATTGTCTCTAACCAGGATCCAGGCTCAAGTCACTACCCAAATCTAGGGCCCTGGCCAGAATCATTGACCAAAAAGAGAGCCCAGGTCCCATTCACTACCCATATCCAGAGTCTAGACTTAAGGCTATGACGGGGACAGTGTATGATGGGGCTGGTGTGTGATGGGGACTGTGTGACCGGGAATATGTGATGGGGACAATGTGTGAAGGAGGCATTGTGTTACTGATATACTGAGTGACTGGGACACTGTGTGATGGGAAATGTATAACAAGGGACTGGGTGTGGCCTGGATAGGGTGGGATTTGGACTTGTTGGGACTGAGACACAGTGCAAGAGGGACACGGGACTGGGACACTGAGACGGGGACTCTGTGCAACAGGGAGCCTGTGAGAAGCAGAGTGTGTGACTTGACTGTCTGTGTCCTTACAGAATCAAAAGCCAACTTCAGAGGAGATAGTGCTGATGGCAGAGCAGTTGACCATGGAGAAGGAGGTGATCCGTGTCTGGTTCTGTAACAGGAGACAGAAAGAAAAACGAATCAATCCAGCCAGCAACGTTGGGGTATCCACACACACACACAACAAACCGTCCATGTACAGCTCTCACATGGTGAGCACTGGGAACAGAGAGTGTGTGTTACAGTCCCAGAGGGTAAGGTTAACAGTCCCAGAGAGTGAGACTTGCAATCCCAGAGAGCGAGTTAAAATTCCAGATGGAGAGGGTTACAATCCCAGAGAGTAAGTTACAATCCTCAGAGAGTAAGTTACAATCCTCAGAGAGTAAGTTACAATCCTCAGAGAGTGAGTTACAATCCTCAGAGAGTGAGAGTTACAATCCCAGAGAGTGAGAGTTACAATCCTCAGAGAGTGAGAGTTACAATCCCAGAGAGTGAGCGTTACAGTGCCAGAGAGTGAGAGTTACAGTGCCAGAGAGTGAGAGTTACAGTGCCAGAGAGTGAGAGTTAGAGTCCCAGAGAGTGAGAGTTACAGGCCCAGAGAGTGAGAGTCACAATCCCAGAGAGTGAGAGTCACAGTCCCAGAGAGTGAGAGTTACAATCCCCAGAGAGTGAGAGTTACAGTCCAAAAAGAATGAGAGTTACAGTCCCCAGAGAGTGAGAGTTACAGTCCAAAAAGAGTGAGAGTTACAGTCCCCAGAGAGTCAGAGTTACAGTCCCCAGAGAGTGAGAGCGACAATCCCAGAGAGTGAGAGTTACAATCCCAGAGAGTGAGAGTTACAGTCCTAGAGAGTGAGAGTTACAATCCCAGAGAGTGAGAGTTACAGTCCAAAAAGAGTGAGAGTTACAGTCCCCAGAGAGTGAGAGTTACAGTTCAGACAGTGAGAGTTCCAATCCCAGAGAGTGAGAGTTACAATCCCAGAGAGTAAGAGTTACAGTCCCAGAGAGTGAGAGTTACAATCCCAGAGAGTAAGAGTTACAGTCCCAGAGAGTGAGCGTTACAATCCCAGAGAGTGAGAGTTACAGTCCCCAGAGAATGAGTCTTTTAATCCCCGGAGAGAGAGAGTTACAATCTCAGAGAGTAAGAGTTACAGTCCCAGAGAGTGAGCGTTACAATCCCAGAGAGTGAGAGTTACAGTCCCCAGAGAATGAGTCTTTTAATCCCCGGAGAGTGAGAGTTACAATCCCCAGAGAGTGAGAGTTACAATCCCAGAGAGTGAGAATTACAATCCCAGAGAGTGAGAGTTACAATCCCAGAGAGTGAGAATTACAATCCCAGAGAGTGAGAGTTACAGTCCCAGAGAGTGAGAGTTACAATCCCCAGAGAGTGAGAGTTACAATCCCCAGAGAGTGAGAGCTACAATCCCAGAGAGTGAGAGTTACAGTCCAGACAGTGAGAGTTACAATCCCAGAGAGTGAGAGTTACAGTCCCAGAGAGTGAGAGTTACAGTCCCAGAGAGTGAGAGTTCCAATCCCCAGAGAGTGAGAGCTACAATCTCAGAGAGTGAGAGTTACAGTCCCCAGAGAGTGCAGAGAGTGAGTGTTTCAGTCCCAGAGAGTGAGAGTTACAATCCCAGAGAGTGAGAGTTACAATCCCAGAGTGTGAGAGTTACAGTCCCCAGAGAGTTAGAATTACAATCCCCAGAGAGTGCAGAGAGTGTGAGTTACAATCCCAGAGAGTGAGAGTTGCAATCCGAGAGAGTGAGCGTTGCAGTGCCAGAGAGTGAGAGTTACAGTCCCAGAGAGTGAGAGTTACAGTCCAAAAAGAGTGAGAGTTACAGTCCCCAGAGAGTGAGAGTTACAGTCCAGACAGTGAGAGTTCCAATCCCAGAGAGTGAGAGTTACAATCCCAGAGAGTGAGTGTTACAGTCCCCAGAGAGTGAGAGCTACAATCCCAGCGAATGAGGGTTACAGTCCCCAGAGCCTGAGAGCTACAATCCCAGCGAATGAGGGTTACAGTCCCCAGAGCCTGAGAGTTACAATCCCCAGAGAGTGCAGAGAGTGAGAGTTACAATCCCAGAGAGTGCGAGTTACAATCCCACAGAGTGAGAGTTACAGTCCCCAGAGTGTGAGAGTTACAATCCCCGGAGAGTAAGACTTACAGTCCCTAGAGAGTGACAGTTACAATCCCGGAGTGTGAGAGTTACAATCCAAGAGAGTGAGAGTTACAGTCCCAGAGAGTGAGAGTTACAATCCCAGAGAGTGAGAGTTACAATCCCCGAGAGAGAGTTAAAATTCCAGACGCAAAGGGTTACAGTCCCAGAGAATGGGAGTTACACTCTTCAGAGAGTGAGAGTTACGATCCCAGTGAGTGAGAGTTACAATCCCCAGAGTGTGACAGTTCCAATCCCAGAGAGTGAGAGGTACAATCCCCAGAGAGTGAGAGTTACAATCCCAGAGAGTGAGAGTTACAATCCCCGGAGAGTGAGAGTTACAGTCCCCAGAGAAGGAGAGTTATAATCCCCAGAGAGTGAGAGTTACAGTCCCAGAGAGTGAGAGTTACAGTCCCCAGAGAAGGAGAGTTGTAATCCCCAGAGAGTGAGAGTTACAGTCCCAGAGAGTGAGAGTTACAGTCCCAGAGAGTGAGCGTTATAGTCTCAGAGAGTGAGAGTTACAGTCCCCAGAGAAGGTGAGTTATAATCCCCAGAGAGTGAGAGTTACAGTCCCAGAGAGTGAGAGTTACAGTCCCAGAGAGTGAGAGTTACAGTCCCCAGAGAAGGAGAGTTATAATCCCCAGAGAGTGTGAGTTACAGTCCCAGAGAGTGAGCGTTACAGTCTCAGAGAGTGAGAGTTACAGTCCCCAGAGAAGGAGAGTTATAATCCCCAGAGAGTGAGCGTTACAGTCTCAGAGAGTGAGCATTACCGTCCCAGAGACTGAGAGTTACAGTCTCAGAGAGTGTGAGTTACAGATCACAGAGACAGTATGAGGAAGTTGTAGACGGATATGCCGATTGAGTTGGTTGATGTTGTGTGGGATGACATTGGTGCGGAGCAGAAATACCGGCAAGGCCTGTTTGAATGGAGTGTTTCTGTGCTCGATGTTCCATGCTGTTGCAGGGCTGTGGGAATCTGATTGATAGGATGTTAGTCGGTGAGTCGAGGAAGAACAGCCTGCATTGATCTAGCACCTTTAATGTAGTAAAACATCCTATGTTGCTTCCCGTGAATGATTATCAGGTGAATATGGACTCCCTGAGACATAGAAGGGGAGATTAGGACAGGTGACACAAAGCTTGGTCACAGAAGGAGTGACGTCAAGGAGGACAGATGAGTGAGGTAATTCCCACGCTTCGGGCAGCAGCTGTTGGAGGCACGTGACCAATGGAGGAGTGATTAAAATTCGTGCTTCTCAAGCGACCAGAATTCGAGGAGGTGAGAGATATAGGGACAGGTGAAGGAGGCAAGGAGGAACCATAACACAAAGAGGAGAACTTTCAAATCATGATATTATCTTCCTGGGAGCCAAAACTGTTGAGATAGGACAGATGGTGATGGGTGAATGTGAGCAAACACGAACTGTCCAGCCGTTCTACTTTTCATTTCCTGTTGGTTCCAACCCTGCTCAGTATTGTCATTGCAGACTCCAGCAACTGCTCTCTACATTGACTGGCACCAGACTACACTTACTCCCCTCAACGTCCTGTGTCTTCAAATGTCAACTCTAACCTTTGTCCCTGTCTCCCTCCCATTCAGGTCTCTCCACAGCCGACAGGCATGAGCCACCCAGTGTCACAGGGCACAAACAGTCTCAGCACAACAGGTAAAGGAAAATGATAACTGCACAACAATCAGTGAGTGGAACATCATGTCACATTGGCACAGGGTGAGGGACTAGTACAGGGGGAGGGACTGAGACAGCGAGAAGGACCGGTACAGTGAGAGAGAATGGTACAGGGAGTGGGACGGGTACAGGGAGTGGGACAGGTACAGTGAGAGAGAACGGTACAGGGAGAGGGACTGGTACAGGGTGAGGGACTGGAACAGGGAGAGGGACTGGTACTGAGTGAGGGACTGGTATAGGGTGAGGGACTGGTACAGGGTGAGGGACTGGTACAGGGTGAGGGACTGGTACAGGGAGAGGGACTGGTACGGGGTGTGGGACTTGTACAGGGTGTGGGACTTGTACAGGGTGTGGGACTTGTACAGGGTGTGGGACGGGTACAGGGTGAGGGACGGGTACAGGGTGAGGGACTGGTACAGGGAGAGGGACTGGTACAGGGAGAGGGACTAGTACAGGGTGAGGGACTAGTACAGGGTAAGGGACTGGTACAGGGAGAGGGACTGGTACAGGGAGTGGGACTGGTACAGGGTGAGGGACGGGTACAGGGTGAGGGATGGGTCCAGGGAGAGGGACTGGTACAGGGTGAGGGACTGATACAGGGTGTGGGACTGGTACAGGGAGAGGGACTGGTACAGGGAGAGGGACTGGTACGGGGTGTGGGACTTGTACAGGGTGTGGGACTTGTACAGGGTGAGGGACGGGTACAGGGTGAGGGACTGGTACAGGGAGAGGGACTGGTACAGGGAGAGGGACTAGTACAGGGTGAGGGACTAGTACAGGGTAAGGGACTGGTACAGGGAGAGGGACTGGTACAGGGAGAGGGACTAGTACAGGGTAAGGAACTGGTACAGGGAGAGGGACTGGTACAGGGAGAGGGACTGGTACAGGGAGAGGGACTAGTACAGGGTAAGGGACTGGTACAGGGAGAGAGACTGGTACAGGGTTAGGGACTGGTAGAGGGAGAGGGACTGGTACAGGATGAGGGACTGGTTCAGGGAGAGGGACTTGTACAGGGTGTGGGACTGGTACAGGGAGAGGGACTGGTACAGGGTGTGGGACTGGTACAGGGTGAGGGACGGGTACAGGGTGAGGGACGGGTACAGGGTGAGGGACGGGTACAGGGTGAGGGATGGGTACAGTGTGAGGGACTGGTACAGGGAAAGGGACGGGTACAGGGTGAGGGATGGGTACAGTGTGAGGGACTGGTACAGGGAAAGGGACGGGTACAGGGTGTGGGACTGGTACAGGGTGACAGACTGGTACAGGGAGAGGGACTGGTCCTGAGTGAGGGACTGGTACTGAGTGAGGTACTGGTACAGGGTGAGGGACGGGTACAGGGAGAGGGACGGGTACAGGGTGGGGGACTGGTACAGGGAGAGGGAATGGTACAGGGAGTGGGAATGGTACAGGGAGAGGGACTGGTACAGGGTTAGGGACGGGTACAGGGAGAGGGACGGGTACAGGGTGAGGGACTGGTACAGGGAGTGGGACTGGTCCAGGGAGTGGGAATGGTACAGGGAGAGGGAATGGTACAGGGAGAGGGACTGGTACAGGGAGAGGGACTGGTACAGGGTTAGGGACGGGTACAGGGAGAGGGACGGGTACAGGGTGAGGGACTGGTACAGGGTGAGGGACTGGTACAGGGTGAGGGACTGGTCCAGGGAGTGGGAATGGTACAGGGAGAGGGAATGGTACAGGGAGTGGGCATGGTACAGGGAGAGGGACTGGTACAGGGAGTGGGAATGGTACAGGGAGAGGGAATGGTACAGGGAGAGGGACTGGTACAGGGTTAGGGAATGGTACAGGGAGAGGGAATGGTACAGGTAGAGGGAATGGTACAGGGAGAGGGAATGGTACAGGGTTAGGGACTGGTACAGGGAGAGGGACTGGTACAGGGAGTGGGCATGGTACAGGGAGAGGGAATGGTACAGGGAGAGGGAATGGTACAGGGAGAGGGAATGGTACAGGGAGAGGGACTGGTACAGGGTTAGGGACGGGTACAGGGAGAGGGACGGGTACAGGGTGAGGGACTGGTACAGGGAGTGGGACTGGTCCAGGGAGTGGGAATGGTACAGGGAGAGGGAATGGTACAGGGAGAGGGACTGGTACAGGGAGAGGGACTGGTACAGGGTTAGGGACGGGTACAGGGAGAGGGACGGGTACAGGGTGAGGGACTGGTACAGGGTGAGGGACTGGTCCAGGGAGTGGGAATGGTACAGGGAGAGGGAATGGTACAGGGAGTGGGCATGGTACAGGGAGAGGGACTGGTACAGGGAGTGGGAATGGTACAGGGAGAGGGAATGGTACAGGGAGAGGGACTGGTACAGGGTTAGGGAATGGTACAGGGAGAGGGAATGGTACAGGGAGAGGGAATGGTACAGGGAGAGGGACTGGTACAGGGTTAGGGACTGGTACAGGGAGAGGGAATGGTACAGGGAGAGGGACTGGTACAGGGTGAGGGACGGGTACAGGGTGAGGGACTGGTACAGGGTTAGGGACTGGTACAGGGTGAGGGACGGGTACAGGGTGAGGGACTGGTACAGGGTTAGGGACTGGTACAGGGTGAGGGACGGGTACAGGGAGAGGGACGGGTACAGGGTGGGGGACTGGTACAGGGAGTGGGAATGGTTCAGGGAGTGGGCATGGTACAGGGTGAGGGACGGGTACAGGGTGAGGGACTGGTACAGGGTGAGGGACGGGTACAGGGAGAGGGACTGGTACAGGGAGTGGGAATAGTACAGGGAGAGGGAATAGTACAGGGAGAGGGAATAGTACAGGGAGAGGGAATAGTACAGGGAGTGGGAATAGTACAGGGAGAGGGAATAGTACAGGGAGTGGGAATAGTACAGGGAGAGGGAATAGTACAGGGAGAGGGAATAGTACAGGGAGTGGGAATAGTACAGGGAGAGGGAATAGTACAGGGAGTGGGAATAGTACAGGGAGAGGGAATAGTACAGGGAGAGGGAATAGTACAGGGTGAGGGACTGGTACAGGGTTAGGGACGGGTACAGGGTGAGGGACTGGTACAGGGTGAGGGACGGGTACAGGGTGAGGGACTGGTACAGGGTGAGGGACGGGTACAGGGTGAGGGACTGGTACAGGGTGAGGGACGGGTACAGGGTGAGGGACTGGTACAGGGTGAGGGACTGGTACAGGGTTAGGGACGGGTACAGGGTGAGGGACTGGTACAGGGTGAGGGACGGGTACAGGGTGAGGGACTGGTACAGGGTGAGGGACGGGTACAGGGTGAGGGACTGGTACAGGGTTAGGGACGGGTACAGGGTTAGGGACGGGTACAGGGTGAGGGACTGGTACAGGGTGAGGGACTGGTACAGGGTGAGGGACTGGTACAGGGTGAGGGACGGGTACAGGGTGAGGGACGGGTACAGGGTGAGGGTCTGGTACAGGGTGAGGGACTGGTACAGGGTTAGGGACTGGTACAGGGTGAGGGACGGGTACAGGGAGAGGGACGGGTACAGGGTGGGGGACTGGTCCAGGGAGTGGGCATGGTACAGGGAGAGGGAATGGTACAGGGAGAGGGAATGGTACAGGGAGTGGGCATGGTACAGGGTGAGGGACGGGTACAGGGTGAGGGACTGGTACAGGGTGAGGGACGGGTACAGGGAGAGGGACTGGTACAGGGAGTGGGAATAGTACAGGGAGAGGGAATAGTACAGGGAGAGGGAATAGTACAGGGAGAGGGAATGGTACAGGGTGAGGGACTGGTACAGGGTGAGGGACTGGTACAGGGTTAGGGACGGGTACAGGGTGAGGGACTGGTACAGGGTGAGGGACGGGTACAGGGTGAGGGACTGGTACAGGGTGAGGGACGGGTACAGGGTGAGGGACTGGTACAGGGTGAGGGACGGGTACAGGGTGAGGGACGGGTACAGGGTGAGGGACTGGTACAGGGTGAGGGACTGGTACAGGGTTAGGGACTGGTACAGGGTGAGGGACGGGTACAGGGAGAGGGAATGGTACAGGGAGAGGGAATGGTACAGGGAGTGGGCATGGTACAGGGAGAGGGAATGGTACAGGGTTAGGGACTGGTACAGGGTGAGGGACGGGTACAGGGAGAGGGACTGGTACAGGGAGTGGGAATAGTACAGGGAGAGGGAATAGTACAGGGAGTGGGACTGGTACAGGGAGAGGGAATGGTACAGGGTGAGGGACTGGTACAGGGTGAGGGACGGGTACAGGGTGAGGGACGGGTACAGGGAGAGGGACTGGTACAGGGAGTGGGAATAGTACAGGGAGAGGGAATAGTACAGGGAGTGGGACTGGTACAGGGAGAGGGAATGGTACAGGGTGAGGGACTGGTACAGGGTGAGGGACGGGTACAGGGTGAGGGACGGGTACAGGGTGAGGGACGGGTACAGGGTGAGGGACGGGTACAGGGAGAGGGACTGGTACAGGGTGAGGGACGGGTACAGGGTGAGGGACGGGTACAGGGTGAGGGACTGGTACAGGGTGAGGGACGGGTACAGGGTGAGGGACTGGTCCAGGGAGTGGGAATGGTACAGGGAGAGGGCATGGTACAGGGTGAGGGACGGGTACAGGGTGAGGGACGGGTACAGGGTGAGGGACTGGTACAGGGTGAGGGACGGGTACAGGGTGAGGGACTGGTCCAGGGAGTGGGCATGGTACAGGGTGAGGGACTGGTACAGGGAGAGGGACTAGTACAGGGTAAGGGACGGGTACAGGGTGAGGGACGGGTACAGGGAGAGGGACTGGTACAGGGTGAGGGACGGGTACAGGGTGAGGGACGGGTACAGGGTGAGGGACGGGTACAGGGTGAGGGACTGGTACAGGGTGAGGGACGGGTACAGGGTGAGGGACTGGTCCAGGGAGTGGGCATGGTACAGGGTGAGGGACTGGTACAGGGAGAGGGACTGGTACAGGGTGAGGGACGGGTACAGGGTGAGGGACGGGTACAGGGAGAGGGACTGGTACAGGGTGAGGGACTGGTACAGGGTGAGGGACGGGTACAGGGTGAGGGACGGGTACAGGGTGAGGGACTGGTACAGGGTGAGGGACGGGTACAGGGTGAGGGACTGGTCCAGGGAGTGGGCATGGTACAGGGTGAGGGACTGGTACAGGGAGAGGGACTGGTACAGGGTGAGGGACGGGTACAGGGTGAGGGACGGGTACAGGGAGAGGGACTGGTACAGGGTGAGGGACGGGTACAGGGTGAGGGACGGGTACAGGGTGAGGGACTGGTACAGGGTGAGGGACGGGTACAGGGAGAGGGACTGGTACAGGGTGAGGGACTGGTACAGGGTGAGGGACGGGTACAGGGTGAGGGACGGGTACAGGGTGAGGGACTGGTACAGGGTGAGGGACGGGTACAGGGTGAGGGACTGGTCCAGGGAGTGGGCATGGTACAGGGTGAGGGACTGGTACAGGGAGAGGGACTGGTACAGGGTGAGGGACGGGTACAGGGTGAGGGACGGGTACAGGGAGAGGGACTGGTACAGGGTGAGGGACGGGTACAGGGTGAGGGACGGGTACAGGGTGAGGGACTGGTACAGGGTGAGGGACGGGTACAGGGTGAGGGACTGGTCCAGGGAGTGGGCATGGTACAGGGTGAGGGACTGGTCCAGGGAGTGGGCATGGTACAGGGAGAGGGAATGGTACAGGGAGTGGGAATGGTACAGGGTGAGGGACGGGTACAGGGAGAGGGACGGGTACAGGGTGAGGGACGGGTACAGGGTGAGGGACGGGTACAGGGAGAGGGAATGGTACAGGGTGAGGGACTGGTACAGGGTGAGGGACGGGTACAGGGTGAGGGACGGGTACAGGGTGAGGGACGGGTACAGGGAGAGGGACTGGTACAGGGTGAGGGACGGGTACAGGGTGAGGGACGGGTACAGGGTGAGGGACTGGTACAGGGTGAGGGACGGGTACAGGGTGAGGGACTGGTCCAGGGAGTGGGAATGGTACAGGGAGAGGGCATGGTACAGGGTGAGGGACGGGTACAGGGTGAGGGACGGGTACAGGGTGAGGGACTGGTACAGGGTGAGGGACGGGTACAGGGTGAGGGACTGGTCCAGGGAGTGGGCATGGTACAGGGAGTGGGCATGGTACAGGGTGAGGGACTGGTACAGGGAGAGGGACTGGTACAGGGAGTGGGAATGGTACAGGGTGAGGGACTGGTACAGGGAGAGGGACTGGTACAGGGTGAGGGACGGGTACAGGGTGAGGGACGGGTACAGGGAGAGGGACTGGTACAGGGTGAGGGACGAGTACAGGGTGAGGGACGGGTACAGGGTGAGGGACTGGTACAGGGTGAGGGACGGGTACAGGGTGAGGGACTGGTCCAGGGAGTGGGCATGGTACAGGGTGAGGGACTGGTCCAGGGAGTGGGCATGGTACAGGGAGAGGGAATGGTACAGGGAGTGGGAATGGTACAGGCTGAGGGACGGGTACAGGGTGAGGGACGGGTACAGGGTGAGGGACTGGTACAGGGTGAGGGACGGGTACAGGGAGAGGGAATAGTACAGGTAGAGGGAATGGTACAGGGAGTGGGAATGGTACAGGGTGAGGGACTGGTACAGGGAGTGGGCATGGTACAGGGTGAGGGACGGGTACAGGGAGAGGGACTGGTCCAGGGAGTGGGCATGGTACAGGGAGAGGGAATGGTACAGGGAGTGGGAATGGTACAGGGTGAGGGACGGGTACAGGGTGAGGGACGGGTACAGGGTGAGGGACTGGTACAGGGTGAGGGACGGGTACAGGGTGAGGGACGGGTACAGGGTGAGGGACTGGTACAGGGAGAGGGAATGGTTCAGGGAGAGGGACTGGTACAGGGAGTGGGCATGGTACAGGGTGAGGGACGGGTACAGGGTGAGGGACGGGTACAGGGTGAGGGACGGGTACAGGGAGAGGGACTGGTCCAGGGAGTGGGACGGGTACAGGGAGAGGGACGGGTACAGGGTGAGGGACTGGTACAGGGTGAGGGACGGGTACAGGGAGAGGGACGGGTACAGGGTTAGGGACTGGTACAGGGAGAGGGAATGGTTCAGGGAGAGGGACTGGTACAGGGAGTGGGCATGGTACAGGGTGAGGGACTGGTACAGGGAGTGGGCATGGTACAGGGTGAGGGACGGGTACAGGGTGAGGGACTGGTACAGGGAGTGGGAATGGTACAGGGAGTGGGACTGGTCCAGGGAGTGGGCATGGTACAGGGTGAGGGACGGGTACAGGGTGAGGGACTGGTACAGGGAGAGGGAATGGTACAGGGAGAGGGACTGGTACAGGGAGAGGGAATGGTACAGGGAGAGGGACTGGTACAGGGTTAGGGACGGGTACAGGGTGAGGGACTGGTACAGGGAGAGGGAATGGTACAGGGTGAGGGACGGGTACAGGGTGAGGGACTGGTACAGGGAGAGGGACTGGTACAGGGAGAGGGAATGGTACAGGGAGTGGGAATGGTACAGGGAGAGGGAATGGTACAGGGTGTGGGAATGGTTCAGGGAGAGGGACTGGTACAGGGAGAGGGAATGGTACAGGGAGAGGGACTGGTACAGGGTTAGGGACGGGTACAGGGTGAGGGACTGGTACAGGGAGAGGGAATGGTACAGGGTGAGGGACGGGTACAGGGTGAGGGACTGGTACAGGGAGAGGGACTGGTACAGGGAGAGGGAATGGTACAGGGAGTGGGAATGGTACAGGGTGAGGGACGGGTACAGGGTGAGGGACTGGTACAGGGAGAGGGACTGGTACAGGGTGAGGGACTGGTACAGGGAGTGGGAATGGTACAGGGAGTGGGCATGGTACAGGGTGAGGGACGGGTACAGGGAGTGGGAATGGTACAGGGAGTGGGAATGGTTCAGGGAGAGGGACTGGTACAGGGAGTGGGCATGGTACAGGGTGAGGGACGGGTACAGGGTGAGGGACTGGTACAGGGTGAGGGACGGGTACAGGGTTAGGGACTGGTACAGGGAGAGGGAATGGTACAGGGAGTGGGACTGGTCCAGGGAGTGGGACTGGTACAGGGTGAGGGACGGGTACAGGGTTAGGGACTGGTACAGGGAGAGGGAATGGTACAGGGAGTGGGCATGGTACAGGGTGAGGGACGGGTACAGGGTTAGGGACTGGAACAGGGAGAGGGAATGGTACAGGGAGTGGGACTGGTCCAGGGAGTGGGACTGGTACAGGGAGTGGGAATGGTACAGGGAGTGGGACTGGTACAGGGTGAGGGACGGGTACAGGGTGAGGGACTGGTACAGGGTTAGGGACTGGTACAGGGAGAGGGAATGGTACAGGGAGTGGGCATGGTACAGGGAGTGGGAATGGTACAGGGTGAGGGACGGGTACAGGGTGAGGGACTGGTACAGGGTTAGGGACTGGTACAGGGAGAGGGAATGGTACAGGGAGTGGGAATGGTACAGGGAGTGGGAATGGTACAGGGAGTGGGACTGGTACAGGGAGAGGGAATGGTACAGGGAGTGGGCATGGTACAGGGTGAGGGACGGGTACAGGGTGAGGGACTGGTACAGGGTGAGGGACGGGTACAGGGAGAGGGACTGGTACAGGGAGTGGGAATAGTACAGGGAGAGGGAATAGTACAGGGAGAGGGAATAGTACAGGGAGTGGGACTGGTACAGGGAGAGGGAATGGTACAGGGAGTGGGCATGGTACAGGGTGAGGGACGGGTACAGGGTGAGGGACGGGTACAGGGAGAGGGACTGGTACAGGGTGAGGGACGGGTACAGGGTGAGGGACGGGTACAGGGTGAGGGACTGGTACAGGGTGAGGGACGGGTACAGGGTGAGGGACTGGTCCAGGGAGTGGGCATGGTACAGGGAGAGGGAATGGTACAGGGAGTGGGCATGGTACAGGGAGTGGGCATGGTACAGGGAGAGGGAATGGTACAGGGAGTGGGCATGGTACAGGGTGAGGGACGGGTACAGGGTGAGGGACGGGTACGGGGTGAGGGACTGGTACAGGGAGAGGGACTGGTCCAGGGAGTGGGCATGGTACAGGGAGAGGGAATGGTACAGGGAGTGGGCATGGTACAGGGAGTGGGAATGGTACAGGGTGAGGGACGGGTACAGGGAGAGGGACTGGTACAGGGAGAGGGAATGGTACAGGGAGTGGGAATGGTACAGGGAGAGGGACTGGTACAGGGAGTGGGAATGGTACAGGGAGTGGGAATGGTACAGGGAGAGGGACTGGTACAGGGAGTGGGCATGGTACAGGGTGAGGGATGGGTCCAGGGAGAGGGACTGGTACAGGGTGAGGGACTGATACAGGGTGTGGGACTGGTACAGGGAGAGGGACTGGTACAGGGAGAGGGACTGATAAAGGGTGTGGGACTGGTACAGGGAGAGGGACTGGTACAGGGAGAGGGACTGGTACGGGGTGTGGGACTGGTACAGGGAGAGGGACTGGTACAAGGAGAGGGACTGGTACGGGGTGTGGGACTTGTACAGGGTGTGGGACTTGTACAGGGTGTGGGACGGGTACAGGGTGAGGGACTGGTACAGGGAGAGGGACTGGTACAGGGAGAGGGACTAGTACAGGTTAAGGAACTGGTACAGGGAGAGGGACTGGTACAGGGAGAGGGACTGGTACAGGGAGAGGGACTAGTACAGGGTAAGGGACTGGTACAGGGAGAGAGACTGGTACAGGGTTAGGGACTGGTAGAGGGAGAGGGACTGGTACAGGATGAGGGACTGGTTCAGGGAGAGGGACTTGTACAGGGTGTGGGACTGGTACAGGGAGAGGGACTGGTACAGGGTGTGGGACTGGTACAGGGTGAGGGACGGGTACAGGGTGAGGGACGGGTACAGGGTGAGGGACTTGTACAGGGTGTGGGACTGGTACAGGGAGAGGGACTGGTACAGGGTGTGGGACTGGTACAGGGTGAGGGACGGGTACAGGGTGAGGGACGGGTACAGGGTGAGGGACGGGTACAGGGTGAGGGATGGGTACAGTGTGAGGGACTGGTACAGGGAAAGGGACGGGTACATGGTGAGGGATGGGTACAGTGTGAGGGACTGGTACAGGGAAAGGGACGGGTACAGGGTGTGGGACTGGTACAGGGTGACAGACTGGTACAGGGAGAGGGACTGGTCCTGAGTGAGGGACTGGTACTGAGTGAGGTACTGGTACAGGGTGAGGGACGGGTACAGGGAGAGGGACGGGTACAGGGTGGGGGACTGGTACAGGGAGTGGGACTGGTCCAGGGAGTGGGCATGGTACAGGGAGAGGGAATGGTACAGGGAGTGGGCATGGTACAGGGACAGGGAATGGTACAGGGAGAGGGAATGGTACAGGGAGTGGGCATGGTACAGGGAGAGGGAATGGTACAGGGAGAGGGAATGGTACAGGGAGTGGGAATGGTACAGGGTGAGGGACGGGTACAGGGTGAGGGACTGGTACAGGGAGTGGGAATGGTACAGGGTGTGGGACTTGTACAGGGTGTGGGACTTGTACAGGGTGTGGGACGGGTACAGGGTGAGGGACTGGTACAGGGAGAGGGACTGGTAAAGGGAGAGGGACTGGTACAGGGAGAGGGACTGGTACCGGGTGAGGGACTGGTACAGGGAGAGGGACTGGTACAGGGAGAGGGACTGGTTCAGGATGTGGGACTGGTATAGGGTGAGGGGCTGGTACAGGGTGAGGGAGGGTACAGGGTGTGGGACTGGTACAGGGTGAGGGGCTGGTACAGGGTGAGGGACGGATACAGGGAGAAGGACTGATACAGGGTGAGGGGCTGGTACAGGGTGACAGACTGGTACAGGGTGAGGGACTGGTACATGGAGTGGGACTGGTACAGGGAGAGGGACTAGTACAGGGTGAGGGACTGGTACAGGGTGAGGGACTGGTACATGGAGTGGGACTGGTACAGGGAGAGGGACTAGTACAGGGTGAGGGACTGGAACAGGGTGAGGGACTGGTACAGGGAGAGGGACTGGTACAGGGAGAGGGACTAGTACAGGGTGAGGGACTGGTACAGGGTGAGGGACTGGTACAGGGAGAGGGACTGGTACAGGGAGAGGGACTAGTACAGGGTAAGGTACTGGTACAGGGAGAGGGACTGGTACAGGGTTAGGGACTGGTACAGGGAGAGGGACTGGTACAGGGAGAGGGACTAGTACAGGGTAAGGGACTGGTACAGGGAGAGGGACTGGTACAGGGTTAGGGACTGGTACAGGGTGAGGGACTGGTACAGGGAGAGGGACTAGTACAGGGAGAGGGACTAGTACAGGGTAAGGGACTGGTACAGGGAGAGGGACTGGTACAGGGTTAGGGACTGGTAGAGGGAGAGGGACTGGTACAGGGAGAGGGACTTGTACAGGGTGAGGGACTGGTTCAGGGTGAGGGACGGGTACAGGGTGAGGGACAGGTACAGGGTGATGGACTGGTACAGGGAGAGGGACGGGTACAGGGTGAGGGACAGGTACAGGGTGATGGACTGGTACAGGGTGAGGGATGGGTACAGTGTGAGGGACTGGTACAGGGAAAGGGACGGGTACAGGGTGTGGGACTGGTACAGGGTGACAGACTGGTACAGGGAGAGGGACTGGTCCTGAGTGAGGTACTGGTACAGGGAGAGGGACTGGTACAGGGTGAGGGACGGGTACAGGGAGAGGGACGGGTACAGGGTGGGGGACTGGTACAGGGTTTGGGACGGGTACAGGGTGAGGGACTGGTACAGGGTGAGGGACGGGTGCAGGGTGAGGGACAGGTGCAGGGTGAGGGATGGGTACAGGGTGTGGGACTGGTACAGGGTGAAGGACGGGTACAGGGAGAGGGACGGGTACAGGGAGAGGGACTGGTACAGGGTGAGGGGCGGGTACAGGGTGAGGGAGTAGTACAGGGTGAAGGACGGGTACAGGGAGAGGGACTGGTACAGGGTGTGGGACTGGTACAGGGTGAGGGACTGGTACAGGGTGGCGGACGGGTCCAGGGAGATGGACTGGTACAGGGTGAGGGACTGGTACAGGGTGATGGACGGGTAGAGGGAGAGGGACGGGTACAGGGGGAGGTATGGGTACAGGGAGAGGGATGGGTACAGTGTGAGGGACTGGTACATGGTGTGGGACTGGTATAGGGTGAGGGGCTGGGACAGGGTGAGTGCCGGGTACAGGGAGAGGGACGGGTTCAGGGAGAGGGTTGGTACAGGGTGAGGGACTGGTACAGGGAGAGGGTTGGTACAGGGTGTGGGACTGGTACAGGGTGAGGGACTGGTACAGGGAGAGGGAGTGGTACAGGGAGCAGGTTAGTACAGGGTGAGAGACTGATAGGGGGAGCAGGTTGGGACAGGCAGCAGTTTGGTACAGGGTGAGGGACTGGTACAGGGGGAGGGACTGGTACAGGATGTGGGACTGTTACAGGGGGAGGGACTGGTTCAGGGAGAGGGTTGGCACAGTGTCAGGGACTGGAACAGGGTGTGGGACTGGTACAGGGGGAGGGACTGGTACAGGGAGAGGGTTGGTACAGGGTGTGGGACTGGTTCAGGGAGAGGGTTGGTACAGGGTGAGAGACTGGTAGGGGGAGCAGGTTGGTACAGGGAGCAGTTTGGTACAGGGTGAGGGACTTGTACATGGGGAGGGTCTGGTACAGGGTGTGTGACTGGTACAGTGGGAGGGACTGGTTCAGGGAGAGGGTTGGTACAGTGTCAGGGACTGGTACAGGGTGTGGGACTGGTACAGCGGGAGGGACTGGTTCAGGGAGAGGGTTGGTACAGTGTCAGGGACTGGTACAGGGAGGGCGACTGGTACTGGGTGTGGGACTGGTACAGGAGAGGGATGGGTCCAGGGAGAGGGACTGGTACAGGGTGAGGGACTGGTACAGGGTGTGGGACTGGTGCGGGGAGAGGGACTGGTACAGGGAGAGGGACTGGTACAGGGATGGGGACTGGTACAGGATGAGGGACTGGTACAAGATGAGGGACTGGTACAGGGAGAGGGACTGATGCAGGGAGAGGGTTGGTACAGGGAGAGGGTTGGTACAGTGTGAGGAACTGGTACAGGATGAGGGACTGGTACAAGGGGAGGGACTGGTTCAGAGAGAGGGTTGGTACAGGATCAGGGACTGGTCCAGGGAGAGGGACTGGTACAGAATGAGGGACTGGTACAGGGTGAGGGACTGGTACAGTGAGCAGGTTGGTACAGGGTGATGGACTGGTACAGGGTGAGGGACTAGTTCAGGGAGAGGGTTGGTGCAGGGTATGGGACTGGTACAGGGTGAGGGACTGGTGCAGGTTGAGGGACTGGTACAGGGAGAGTTTTGGTACAGGGTGAGGGACTGGTGCAGGGTGAGGGACTGGGACAGGAAGAGGGACTGGTTCAGGGAGAGGGTTGGTACAGGGTGTGGGACTGGTACAGGGTGAGGGACTGGTTCAGGGAGATGGTTGGTACAGGGTGTGGGACTGGTACAGGGTGAGGGACTGGTTCAGGGAGAGGGTTGGTACAGGGTGTGGGACTCGTTCAGGGAGAGGGTTGGTACAGGGTGAGGGACTGGTACAGGGTGATGGACTGGTACAGGGAGAGGGTTGGTCCGGGGAGAGTGGTGGTACAGGATGAGGGACTGGTTCAGGGAGAGGGTTGGTACAGGGTGAGGGACTGGTACAGGATGAGGGACTGGAACAGGGGGAGAGACTGGTTCAGGGAGAGGGTTGGTACAGGGTGTGGGACTGGTACAGGGTGAGGGACTGGTGCAGGATGAGGGACTGGTACAGGGAGAGTTTTGGTACAGGGTGAGGGATGGGACAGGAAGAGGGGCTGGTTCAGGAAGAGGGTTGGTACAGGATGAGGGACTGGTTCAGGGAGATGGTTGGTACAGGGTGAGGGACTGGTACAGGGTGAGGGACTGGGACAGGAAGAGGGACTGGTTCAGGGAGAGGGTTGGTACAGGATGAGGGACTGGTACAGGATGAGGGACTGGTTCAGGGAGAGGGTTGGTACAGGGTGAGGGACTGGTACAGGGTGAGGGACTGGGACAGGAAGAGGGACTGGTTCAGGGAGAGGGTTGGTACAGGGTGAGGGACTGGTACAGGGTGAGGGACTGGGACAGGAAGAGGGACTGGTTCAGGGAGAGGGTTGGTACAGGATGAGGGACTGGTACAGGGTGTGAGACTGGTTCAGGGAGAGGGTTGGTACAGGGTGAGGGACTGGTACAGGGTGAGGGACTGGGACAGGAAGAGGGACTGGTTCAGGGAGAGGGTTGGTACAGGATGAGGGACTGGTACAGGATGAGGGACTGGTTCAGGGAGATGGTTGGTACAGGGTGAGGGACTGGTACAGGGTGAGGGTTGGTACAGGGTGAGGGACTGGTACAGGGTGAGGGACTGGGACAGGAAGAGGGACTGGTTCAGGGAGAGGGTTGGTACAGGATGAGGGACTGGTACAGGATGAGGGACTGGTACAGGGAGAGGGTTGGTACAGGGTGAGGGACTGGTACAGGATGAGGGACTGGTTCAGGGAGAGGGTTGGTACAGGATGAGGGACTGGTACAGGATGAGGGACTGGTTCAGGGAGAGGGTTGGTACAGGGTGAGGGACTGGTACAGGGTGAGGGACTGGGACAGGAAGAGGGACTGGTTCAGGGAGAGGGTTGGTACAGGATGAGGGACTGGTACAGGATGAGGGACTGGTTCAGGGAGATGGTTGGTACAGGGTGAGGGACTGGTACAGGGTGAGGGACTGGGACAGGAAGAGGGACTGCTTCAGGGAGAGGGTTGGTACTGGATGAGGGACCGGTACAGGGTGTGAGACTGGTTCAGGGAGAGGGTTGGTACAGGGTGAGGGACTGGTACAGGGTGAGGGACTGGGACAGGAAGAGGGACTGGTTCAGGGAGAGGGTTGGTACAGGAAGAGGGACTGGTACAGGATGAGGGACTGGTTCAGGGAGACGGTTGGTACAGGGTGTGGGACTGGTACAGGGTGAGGGACTGGTTCAGGGAGAGGGTTGGTACAGGGTGAGGGACTGGTACAGGGTGATGGACTGGTACAGGGTGTGAGACTGGTTCAGGGAGAGGGTTGGTACAGGGTGAGGGACTGGTACAGGGTGATGGACTGGTACAGGGTGTGAGACTGGTTCAGGGAGAGGGTTGGTACAGGGTGAGGGACTGGTACAGGGTGTGAGACTGGTTCAGGGAGAGGGTTGGTACAGGATGAGGGACTGGTACAGGATGAGGGACTGGTTCAGGGAGATGGTTGGTACAGGGTGAGGGACTGGTACAGGGTGAGGGACTGGGACAGGAAGAGGGACTGGTTCAGGGAGGGGGTTGGTACAGGATGAGGGACTGGTACAGGGTGTGAGACTGGTTCAGGGAGAGGGTTGGTACAGGGTGAGGGACTGGTACAGGGTGAGGGACTGGGACAGGAAGAGGGACTGGTTCAGGGAGAGGGTTGGTACAGGATGAGGGACTGGTACAGGGTGTGAGACTGGTTCAGGGAGAGGGTTGGTACAGGGTGAGGGACTGGTACAGGGTGAGGGACTGGGACAGGAAGAGGGACTGGTTCAGGGAGAGGGTTGGTACAGGATGAGGGACTGGTACAGGATGAGGGACTGGTTCAGGGAGATGGTTGGTACAGGGTGAGGGACTGGTACAGGGTGAGGGACTGGGACAGGAAGAGGGACTGGTTCAGGGAGGGGGTTGGTACAGGATGAGGGACTGGTACAGGGTGTGAGACTGGTTCAGGGAGAGGGTTGGTACCGGGTGAGGGACTGGTACAGGGTGAGGGACTGGGACAGGAAGAGGGACTGGTTCAGGGAGAGGGTTGGTACATGATGAGGGACTGGTACAGGATGAGGGACTGGTTCAGGGAGATGGTTGGTACAGGGTGAGGGACTGGTACAGGGTGAGGGTTGGTACAGGGTGAGGGACTGGTACAGGGTGAGGGACTGGGACAGGAAGAGGGACTGGTTCAGGGAGAGGGTTGGTACAGGATGAGGGACTGGTTCAGGGAGATGGTTGGTACAGGGTGAGGGACTGGGACAGGAAGAGGGACTGGTTCAGGGAGAGGGTTGGTACAGGATGAGGGACTGGTACAGGGTGTGAGACTGGTTCAGGGAGAGGGTTGGTACAGGGTGAGGGACTGGTACAGGATGAGGGACTGGTACAGGGTGTGAGACTGGTTCAGGGAGAGGGTTGGTACAGGATGAGGGACTGGTACAGGATGAGGGACTGGTTCAGGAAGATGGCTGGTACAGGGTGAGGGACTGGTAAAGGGTGAGGGTTGGTACAGGGTGAGGGACTGGTACAGGGTGAGGGACTGGGACAGGAAGAGGGACTGGTTCAGGGAGAGGGTTGGTACAGGATGAGGGACTGGTACAGGATGAGGGACTGGTTCAGGGAGAGGGTTGGTACAGGGTGAGGGACTGGTACAGGATGAGGGACTGGTTCAGAGAGAGGGTTGGTACAGGATGAGGGACTGGTACAGGATGAGGGACTGGTTCAGGGAGAGGGTTGGTACAGGATGAGGGACTGGTTCAGGGAGAGGGTTGGTACAGGGTGAGGGACTGCTACAGGGTGAGGGACTGGGACAGGAAGAGGGACTGGTTCAGGGAGAGGGTTGGTACAGGATGAGGGACTGGTACAGGATGAGGGACTGGTTCAGGGAGATGGTTGGTACAGGGTGAGGGACTGGTACAGGGTGAGGGACTGGGACAGGAAGAGGGACTGCTTCAGGGAGAGGGTTGGTACAGGATGAGGGACTGGTACAGGGTGTGAGACTGGTTCAGGGAGAGGGTTGGTACAGGGTGAGGGACTGGTACAGGGTGAGGGACTGGGACAGGAAGAGGGACTGGTTCAGGGAGAGGGTTGGTACAGGATGAGGGACTGGTACAGGATGAGGGACTGGTTCAGGGAGATGGTTGGTACAGGGTGAGGGACTGGTACAGGGTGAGGGACTGGGACAGGAAGAGGGACTGCTTCAGGGAGAGGGTTGGTACAGGATGAGGGACTGGTACAGGGTGTGAGACTGGTTCAGGGAGAGGGTTGGTACAGGGTGAGGGACTGGTACAGGGTGAGGGACTGGGACAGGAAGAGGGTTGGTACAGGGTGACGGACTGGTACAGGGTGATGGACTGGTACAGGGTGTGAGACTGGTTCAGGGAGAGGGTTGGTACAGGGTGAGGGACTGGTACAGGATGAGGGACTGGTTCAGGGAGATGGTTGGTACAGGGTGAGGGACTGGTACAGGGTGAGGGACTGGGACAGGAAGAGGGACTGCTTCAGGGAGAGGGTTGGTACAGGATGAGGGACTGGTACAGGGTGATGGACTGGTACAGGGTGTGAGACTGGTTCAGGGAGAGGGTTGGTACAGGATGAGGGACTGGTACAGGATGAGGGACTGGTTCAGGGAGATGGTTGGTACAGGGTGAGGGACTGGTACAGGATGAGGGACTGGTACAGGGTGTGAGACTGGTTCAGGGAGAGGGTTGGTACAGGGTGAGGGACTGGTACAGGGTGAGGGACTGGGACAGGAAGAGGGTTGGTACAGGGTGAGGGACTGGTACAGGGTGATGGACTGGTACAGGGTGTGAGACTGGTTCAGGGAGAGGGTTGGTACAGGGTGAGGGACTGGTACAGGGTGATGGACTGGTGCAGGATGAGGGACTGGGACAGGAAGATGGACTGGTTCAGGATGAGGGACTGGTTCAGGGAGAGGGTTGGTACAGGGTGATGGACTGGTACAGGGAGAGGGTTGGTCCGGGGAGAGTGGTGGTACAGGATGAGGGACTGGTTCAGGGAGAGGGTTGGTCCGGGGAGAGTGGTGGTACAGGATGAGGGACTGGTTCAGGGAGAGGGTTGGTACAGGGTGAGGGACTGGTACATGCTGAGGGACTGGAACAGGGGGAGAGACTGGTTCAGGGAGTGGGTTGGTACAGGGTGTGGGACTGGTACAGGGTGAGGGACTGGGACAGGAAGATGGACTGGTTCAGGATGAGGGACTGGTTCAGGGAGAGGGTTGGTACAGGGTGATGGACTGGTACAGGGAGAGGGTTGGTCCGGGGAGAGTGGTGGTACAGGATGAGGGACTGGTTCAGGGAGTGGGTTGGTACAGGGTGTGGGACTGGTACAGGGTGAGGGACTGGTGCAGGATGAGGGACTGGGACAGGAAGATGGACTGGTTCAGGGAGAGGGTTGGTACAGGGTGTGGGACTGGTACAGGGTGTGGGACTGGTCCAGGGTGTGGGACTGGTACAGGGGAAGGGAATGTTTCAGGGAGAGGGTTGGTACAGTGTCAGGGACTGGTACAGGGAGGGCGACTGGTACAGGATGAGGGACTAGTTCAGGGAGAGTGTTGGTACTCGGAGAGGGACTGGTACAGGATGAGGGACTGGTACAGGGAGAGGGACTGGTACAGGATGAGGGACTGGTACAGGGAGAGGGACTGGTACAGGATGAGGGACTGGTACAGGGAGAGGGACTGATACAGGGTGAGGGGCTGGTACAGGGAGAGTGTTGGTACTGGGTGAGGGACTGGTACCGGATGAGGGACTGGTACAGGGAGAGGGACTGGTACAGGATGAGGGACTGTTACAGGGAGAGGGACTGGTGCAGGGAGAGTGTTGGTACAGGGTGAGGGACTGGTACAGGGAGAAGGACTGGTGCTGGGAATGGGTTGGTACAGGGAGAGTGTTGGTACTGGGTGAGGGACTGGTACCTGATGAGGGACTGGTACAGTGTGAGGGACTGGTACAGGGAGGGGGACTGGTACAGGATGAGGGACTTGTACAGGAAGAAGGACTGGTACAGGATGAGTGACTGGTGCAGGGTGAGGGACTGGTCCAGGGATGGGGACTGGTACAGGATGAGGGACTGGTACAAGATGAGGGACTGTTTACAGGGAGAGGGACTGGTGCAGGGAGAGTGTTGGTACTGGGTGAGGGACTGGTACAGGATGAGGGACTGGTACAGGATGAGGGACTGGTACAAGATGAGGGACTGGTACAGTGTGAGGGACTGGTACAGGGAGGGGGACTGGTACAGGATGAGGGACTTGTACAGGAAGAAGGACTGGTACAGGGAGAAGGACTGGTACAGGATGAGTGACTGGTGCAGGGAGAGGGACTGGTCCAGGGATGGGGACTGGTACAGGATGAGGGACTGGTACAAGATGAGGGACTGGTGCAGGGAGAGGGACTGGTGCAGGGAGAGGGTTGGTACAGGGAGAGGGTTGGTACAGTGTGAGGAACTGGTACAGGATGAGGGATTGGTTCAGGGAGAGTGACTGGTTCAGGGTGAGGGACTGGTATAGGATCAGGGACTGGTACAAGGGAAGGGACTGGTTCAGGGAGAGGGTTGGTACAGGATCAGGGACTGGTACATGCTGAGGGACTGGTACAGAATGAGGGACTGGTACATGCTGAGGGACTGGTACAGGGGGTGGGACTGTTTCAGGGAGAGGGTTGGTACAAGGTGTGGGTCCGGTTCAGGGAGAGGGACTGGTACAGGATGAGGGACTGGTACAGGGAGAGTGACTGATACAGGGTGAGGGGCTGGTACAGGGAGAGTGTTGGTACTGGGTGAGGGACTGGTACCGGATGAGGGACTGGTACAGGGAGAGGGACTGGTACAGGGTGAGGGACCGGTACAGGATGAGGGACTGTTACAGGGAGAGGGACTGGTGCAGGGAGAGTGTTGGTACAGGGTGAGGGACTGGTACAGGATGAGGGACTGGTACAGGGTGATGGACTGGTAAAGGGTGAGAGACTGGTTCAGGGAGAGGGTTGTTCCAGGGAGGGGGGTGGTACAGGGTGAGGGACTGGTTCAGAGAGAGGGTTGGTACAGGGTGTGGGACTGGTACAGGGTGAAGGACTCGTTCAGGGAGATGGTTGGTGCAGGGTGTGGGACTGGTACAGGGTGAGGGACTGGTGCAGGATGAGGGACTGGTACAGGAAGAGGGACTGGTTCAGGGAGAGGGTTGGTACAGGATGAGGGACTGGTACAGGATGAGGGACTGGTTCAGTGAGAGGGTTGGTACAGGGTGAGGGACTGGTACAGGGTGAGGGACTGGTTCAGGGAGTGGGTTGGTACAGGGTGATGGACTGGTACAGGGTGATGGACTGGTACAGGGTGAGAGACTGGTTCAGGGAGAGTGTTGGTCTGGGGAGAGTGGTGGTACAGGATGAAGGACTGGTTCAGGGAGTGGGTTGGTCTGGGGAGAGTGGTGGTACAGGATGAAGGACTGGTTCAGGGTGAGGGACTTGTACAGTGTGACGGACTGGTACAGGGATGGCGACTGTTACTGGGTGTGGGACTGGTACAGGGTGAGGGAATGGTACAGGATGAGGGACTGGTTCAGGGAGAGGGACTGGTGCAGGGAGAGGGACTGGTTCAGGGAGAGGGACTGGTACAGTGAGAGGGACTGGGACAGGATGAGGGACTGGTACAGGGAGACGGACTGGTGCAGGGAGAGTGTTGGTACAGGGTGAGCGACTGGTACAGGATGAGGGACTGGTACAGGGTGAGGGACTGGTGCAGTATGAGGGACTGGTACAGGGAGAGTTTTGGTACAGGGAGAGTTTTGGTACAGGGTGAGTGACTGGTACAGGGTGAGGGACTGGGACAGTATTGGGGACTGCTACAGGGTCAGGGACTGTACAGGGTGAGGGACTGTACAGGGTGAGGGACTGGTGCAGGGAGAGGGACTGGTGCAGGGAGAGGGTTGGTACAGTGTGGGGGACTGGTACAGGGAGAGGGACTGGTGCAGGGAGAGTGTTGGTACAGGGAGAGTTTTGGTACAGGGTGAGGAACTGGGACAGGAAGATGGACTGGTTCAGGGAGAGGGTTGGTACAGGGTTTGGGACTGGTACAGGGTGAGGGACTGGTACAGGGTGAGGGACTGGTTCAGGGAGAGAGTTGGTACAGGGTGAGGGACTTGGACAGGGTGAGGGACTGGTTCAGGCAGAGGGTTGGTACAGGATGAGGGACTGGTACAGGGTGATGGACTGGTACAGGGTGGGAGACTGGTTCAGGGAGAGGGTTGGTCCGGGGAGAATGGTGGTACAGGATGAGGGACTGGTTCAGGGAGAGGGTTGGTACAGGGTGAGGGACTGGTACATGCTGAGGGACTAGTACAGGGGGAGGGACTGGTTCAGGGAGAGGGTTGGTACAGGGTGTGGGACTGGTACAGGGTGAGGGACTTTTGCAGGATGAGGGACTGGTTCAGGGAGAGGGTTGGTACAGGGTTAGGGACTGGAACAGGAAGATGGACTGGTTCAGGGAGAGAGTTGGTACAGGGTTAGGGACTGGTACAGGGTGAGGGACTGGTTCAGGGAGAGGGTTGGTACAGGGTTTGGGACTGGTACAGGGGGAGGGACTGGTACAGGGTTTGAGACTGGTACAGGGGAAGGGACTGTTTCAGGGAGAGGGTTGGTACAGTGTCAGGGACTGGTACAGGGAGGGCGACTGCTACAGGATGAGGGACTGGTTCAGGGAGAGGGTTGGTACAGGGTTAGGGACTGGAACAGGAAGATGGACTGGTTCAGGGAGAGAGTTGGTACAGGGTTAGGGACTGGTACAGGGTGAGGGACTGGTTCAGGGAGAGTGTTGGTACAGGGTTTGGGACTGGTACAGGGGGAGGGACTGGTACAGGGTTTGAGACTGGTACAGGGGAAGGGACTGTTTCAGGGAGAGGGTTGGTACAGTGTCAGGGACTGGTACAGGGAGGGCGACTGCTACAGGATGAGGGACTGGTTCACGGAGAGGGTTGATACAGGGAGAGGGACTGGTACAGGATGAGGGACTGGTACAGTGAGAGGAACTGTTGCAGGGAGAATGTCGGTACAGGGTGAGCGACTGGCACAGTATGAGGGACTGGTACAGGGAGAGGGACTGGTGCAGGGAGAGTGTTGGTACAGGGTGAGCGACTGGTACAGGATGAGGGACTGGTACAGGGTGAGGGACTGGTGCAGTATGAGGGACTGGTACAGGGAGAGTTTTGGTACAGGGAGAGTTTTGGTACAGGGTGAGTGACTGGTACAGGGTGAGGGACTGGGACAGTATGGGGGACTGCTACAGGGTCAGGGACTGTACAGGGTGAGGGACTGGTGCAGGGAGAGGGACTGGTGCAGGGAGAGGGTTGGTACAGTGTGGGGGACTGGTACAGGGAGAGGGACTGGTGCAGGGAGAGTGTTGGTACAGGGAGAGTTTTGGTACAGGGTGAGGAACTGGGACAGGAAGATGGACTGGTTCAGGGAGAGAGTTGGTACAGGGTGAGGGACTTGGACAGGGTGAGGGACTGGTTCAGGCAGAGGGTTGGTACAGGATGAGGGACTGGTACAGGGTGATGGACTGGTACAGGGTGGGAGACTGGTTCAGGGAGAGGGTTGGTCCGGGGAGAATGGTGGTACAGGATGAGGGACTGGTTCAGGGAGAGGGTTGGTGCAGGGTGTGAGACTGGTACATGCTGAGGGACTGGTACAGGGGGAGAGACTGGTTCAGGGAGAGGGTTGGTACACGGTTAGGGACTGGAACAGGAAGATGGACTGGTTCAGGGAGAGAGTTGGTACAGGGTTAGGGACTGGTACAGGGTGAGGGACTGGTTCAGGGAGAGGGTTGGTACAGGGTTTGGGACTGGTACAGGGTGAGGGACTGGTACAGGGTGAGGGACTGGTTCAGGCAGAGGGTTGGTACAGGATGAGGGACTGGTACAGGGTGATGGACTGGTACAGGGTGGGAGACTGGTTCAGGGAGAGGGTTGGTACAGGGTGTGAGACTGGTACATGCTGAGGGACTGGTACAGGGGGAGAGACTGGTTCAGGGAGAGGGTTGGTACAGGGTGTGGGACTGGTTCAGGGAGAGGGTTGGTACAGGGTGAGGGACTGGTACATGCTGAGGGACTGGTACAGGGGGAGGGACTGGTTCAGGGAGAGGGTTGGTACAGGGTGTGGGACTGGTACAGGGTGAGGGACTTTTGCAGGATGAGGGACTGGTTCAGGGAGAGGGTTGGTACAGGGTTAGGGACTGGAACAGGAAGATGGACTGGTTCAGGGAGAGAGTTGGTACAGGGTTAGGGACTGGTACAGGGTGAGGGACTGGTTCAGGGAGAGGGTTGGTACAGGGTTTGGGACTGGTACAGGGTGAGGGACTGGTACAGGGAGAGGGACTGGTACAGGGAGAGGGACTGGTGCAGGGAAGGTGTTGATACAGGGTGAGGGACTGGTACAGGATGAGGGACTGGTACAGGGTGAGGGACTGTTTCAGGGAGAGGGTTGGTACAGGGTGTGGGACTGGTTCAGGGAGAGGGTTGGTACAGGGTGAGGGACTGGTACAGGGTGATGGACTGGTACAGGGTGAGGGACTGGTTCAGCGAAAGGGTTGGTACAAGGTGTGGGTCTGGTTCAGGGAGAGGGACTGGTACAGGATGAGGGACTGGTACAGGGAGAAGGACTGATACAGGGTGAGGGGCTGGTACAGGGAGAGTGTTGGTACTGGGTGAGGGACTGGTACCGGAGGAGGGACTGGTACAGGGAGAGGGACTGGTACAGGGTGAGGGACTGGTACAGGATGAGGGACTGTTACAGGGAGAGGGACTGGTGCAGGGAGAGTGTTGGTACAGGGTGAGGGACTGGTACAGGATGAGGGACTGGTACAGGGTGATGGACTGGTAAAGGGTGAGAGACTGGTTCAGTGAGAGGGTTGTTCCAGGGAGGGGGGTGGTACAGGGTGAGGGACTGGTTCAGGGAGAGGGTTGGTACAGGGTGTGGGACTGGTACAGGGTGAAGGATTCGTTCAGGGAGATGGTTGGTGCAGGGTGTGGGACTGGTACAGGGTGAGGGACTGGTGCAGGATGAGGGACTGGTACAGGAAGAGGGACTGGTTCAGGGAGAGGGTTGGTACAGGATGAGGGACTGGTACAGGATGAGGGACTGGTTCAGGGAGAGGGTTGGTACAGGATGAGGGACTGGTACAGGAAGAGGGACTGGTTCAGGGAGAGGGTTGGTACAGGATGAGGGACTGGTACAGGATGAGGGACTGGTTCAGTGAGAGGGTTGGTACAGGGTGAGGGACTGGTACAGGGTGAGGGACTGGTTCAGGGAGTGGGTTGGTACAGGGTGATGGACTGGTACAGGGTGATGGACTGGTACAGGGTGAGAGACTGGTTCAGGGAGAGTGTTGGTCTGGGGAGAGTGGTGGTACAGGATGAAGGACTGGTTCAGGGTGAGGGACTTGTACAGTGTGACGGACTGGTACAGGGATGGCGACTGTTACTGGGTGTGGGACTGGTACAGGGTGAGGGAATGGTACAGGATGAGGGACTGGTTCAGGGAGAGGGACTGGTGCAGGGAGAGGGACTGGTTCAGGGTGAGGGACTGGTTCAGGGAGAGGGACTGGTGCAGGGAGAGGGACTCGTACAGTGAGAGGGACTGGGACAGGATGAGGGACTGGTACAGGGAGACGGACTGGTGCAGGGAGAGTGTTGGTACAGGGTGAGCGACTGGTACAGGATGAGGGACTGGTACAGGGTGAGGGACTGGTGCAGTATGAGGGACTGGTACAGGGAGAGTTTTGGTACAGGGAGAGTTTTGGTACAGGGTGAGTGACTGGTACAGGGTGAGGGACTGGGACAGTATTGGGGACTGCTACAGGGTCAGGGACTGTACAGGGTGAGGGACTGTACAGGGTGAGGGACTGGTGCAGGGAGAGGGACTGGTGCAGGGAGAGGGTTGGTACAGTGTGGGGGACTGGTACAGGGAGAGGGACTGGTGCAGGGAGAGTGTTGGTACAGGGAGAGTTTTGGTACAGGGTGAGGAACTGGGACAGGAAGATGGACTGGTTCAGGAAGAGAGTTGGTACAGGGTGAGCGACTGGTACAGGGTGAGGGACTTGGACAGGGTGAGGGACTGGTTCAGGCAGAGGGTTGGTACAGGATGAGGGACTGGTACAGGGTGATGGACTGGTACAGGGTGGGAGACTGGTTCAGGGAGAGGGTTGGTCCGGGGAGAATGGTGGTACAGGATGAGGGACTGGTTCAGGGAGAGGGTTGGTACAGGGTGTGAGACTGGTACATGCTGAGGGACTGGTACAGGGGGAGAGACTGGTTCAGGGAGAGGGTTGGTACAGGGTGTGGGACTGGTTCAGGGAGAGGGTTGGTACAGGGTGAGGGACTGGTACAGGATGAGGGACTGGTACAGGGGGAGGGACTGGTTCAGGGAGAGGGTTGGTACAGGGTGTGGGACTGGTACAGGGTGAGGGACTTTTGCAGGATGAGGGACTGGTTCAGGGAGAGGGTTGGTACAGGGTTAGGGACTGGAACAGGAAGATGGACTGGTTCAGGGAGAGAGTTGGTACAGGGTTAGGGACTGGTACAGGGTGAGGGACTGGTTCAGGGAGAGGGTTGGTACAGGGTTTGGGACTGGGACAGGGGGAGGGACTGGTACAGGGTTTGAGACTGGTACAGGGGAAGGGACTGTTTCAGGGAGAGGGTTGGTACAGTGTCAGGGACTGGTCCAGGGAGGGCGACTGCTACAGGATGAGGGACTGGTTCACGGAGAGTGTTGATACAGGGAGAGGGACTGGTACAGGATGAGGGACTGCTACAGTGAGAGGAACTGTTGCAGGGAGAATGTCGGTACAGGGTGAACGACTGGCACAGTATGAGGGACTGGTGCAGGGAGAGGGACTGGTGCAGGGAGAGTGTTGGTACAGGGTGAGCGACTGGTACAGGATGAGGGACTGGTACAGGGTGAGGGACTGGTGCAGTATGAGGGACTGGTACAGGGAGAGTTTTGGTACAGGGAGAGTTTTGGTACAGGGTGAGTGACTGGTACAGGGTGAGGGACTGGGACAGTATGGGGGACTGCTACAGGGTCAGGGACTGTACAGGGTGAGGGACTGGTGCAGGGAGAGGGACTGGTGCAGGGAGAGGGTTGGTACAGTGTGGGGGACTGGTACAGGGAGAGGGACTGGTGCAGGGAGAGTGTTGGTACAGGGAGAGTTTTGGTACAGGGTGAGGAACTGGGACAGGAAGATGGACTGGTTCAGGGAGAGAGTTGGTACAGGGTGAGCGACTGGTACAGGATGAGGGACTGGTACAGGGAGACGGACTGGTGCAGGGAGAGTGTTGGTACAGGGTGAGCGACTGGTACAGGATGAGGGACTGGTACAGGGTGAGGGACTGGTGCAGTATGAGGGACTGGTACAGGGAGAGTTTTGGTACAGGGAGAGTTTTGGTACAGGGTGAGTGACTGGTACAGGGTGAGGGACTGGGACAGTATGGGGGACTGCTACAGGGTCAGGGACTGTACAGGGTGAGGGACTGGTGCAGGGAGAGGGACTGGTGCAGGGAGAGGGTTGGTACAGTGTGGGGGACTGGTACAGGGAGAGGGACTGGTGCAGGGAGAGTGTTGGTACAGGGAGAGTTTTGGTACAGGGTGAGGAACTGGGACAGGAAGATGGACTGGTTCAGGGAGAGAGTTGGTACAGGGTGAGGGACTTGGACAGGGTGAGGGACTGGTTCAGGCAGAGGGTTGGTACAGGATGAGGGACTGGTACAGGGTGATGGACTGGTACAGGGTGGGAGACTGGTTCAGGGAGAGGGTTGGTCCGGGGAGAATGGTGGTACAGGATGAGGGACTGGTTCAGGGAGAGGGTTGGTGCAGGGTGTGAGACTGGTACATGCTGAGGGACTGGTACAGGGGGAGAGACTGGTACAGGGGGAGAGACTGGTTCAGGGAGAGGGTTGGTACAGGGTGTGGGACTGGTTCATGGAGAGGGTTGGTACAGGGTGAGGGACTGGTACATGCTGAGGGACTGATACAGGGGGAGGGACTGGTTCAGGGAGAGGGTTGGTACAGGGTGTGGGACTGGTACAGGGTGAGGGACTTTTGCAGGATGAGGGACTGGTTCAGGGAGAGGGTTGGTACACGGTTAGGGACTGGAACAGGAAGATGGACTGGTTCAGGGAGAGAGTTGGTACAGGGTTAGGGACTGGAACAGGAAGATGGACAAGTTCAGGGAGAGAGTTGGTACAGGGTTAGGGACTGGTACAGGGTGAGGGACTGGTTCAGGGAGAGGGTTGGTACAGGGTTTGGGACTGGTACAGGGTGAGGGACTGGTACAGGGTGAGGGACTGGTTCAGGCAGAGGGTTGGTACAGGATGAGGGACTGGTACAGGGTGATGGACTGGTACAGGGTGGGAGACTGGTTCAGGGAGAGGGTTGGTACAGGGTGTGAGACTGGTACATGCTGAGGGACTGGTACAGGGGGAGAGACTGGTTCAGGGAGAGGGTTGGTACAGGGTGTGGGACTGGTTCAGGGAGAGGGTTGGTACAGGGTGAGGGACTGGTACATGCTGAGGGACTGGTACAGGGGGAGGGACTGGTTCAGGGAGAGGGTTGGTACAGGGTGTGGGACTGGTACAGGGTGAGGGACTTTTGCAGGATGAGGGACTGGTTCAGGGAGAGGGTTGGTACAGGGTTAGGGACTGGAACAGGAAGATGGACTGGTTCAGGGAGAGAGTTGGTACAGGGTTAGGGACTGGTACAGGGTGAGGGACTGGTTCAGGGAGAGGGTTGGTACAGGGTTAGGGACTGGAACAGGAAGATGGACTGGTTCAGGGAGAGAGTTGGTACAGGGTTAGGGACTGGTACAGGGTGAGGGACTGGTTCAGGGAGAGGGTTGGTACAGGGTTTGGGACTGGTACAGGGTGAGGGACTGGTACAGGGTTTGAGACTGGTACAGGGGAAGGGACTGTTTCAGGGAGAGGGTTGGTACAGTGTCAGGGACTGGTACAGGGAGGGCGACTGCTACAGGATGAGGGACTGGTTCACGGAGAGGGTTGATACAGGGAGAGGGACTGGTACAGGATGAGGGACTGGTACAGTGAGAGGAACTGTTGCAGGGAGAATGTCGGTACAGGGTGAGCGACTGGCACAGTATGAGGGACTGGTACAGGGAGAGGGACTGGTACAGGGTGAGGGTCTGGTACCGGATGAGGGACTGGTACAGGGTGAGGGACTTGTACAGGATGAGGGACTGGTTCAGGGAGTGCGACTGGTGCAGGGAGAGTGTTGGTACAGGGAGAGGGACTGGTTCAGGGAGAGGGTTGGTGCTGGGTGTGGGACTGGTACAGGGTGAGGGTCTGGTACCGGATGAGGGACTGGTACAGGGTGAGGGACTTGTACAGGGTGAGGGACTGGTGCAGGATGAGGGACTGGTACAGGGAGAGTTTTGGTACAGGGTGAGTGACTGGTACAGGGTGAGGGACTGGGACAGGAAGAGGGACTGGTTCAGGGAGTCGGTTGGTACGGGATGAGGGACTGGTACAGGATGAGGGACTGGTTCAGGTAGAGGGTTGGTACAGGGTGAGGGACTGGTTCAGGGTGAGAGACTGGTACAGGGTGAGGGACTGTTTCAGGGAGAGGGTTGGTACAAGGTGTGGGTCTGGTTCAGGGAGAGGGTTGTACAGGGTGAGAGACTGGTACAGGGTGAGGGACTGGTACAGGGTGATGGACTGGTAAAGGGTGAGAGACTGGTTCAGGGAGAGGGTTGTTCCAGGGAGGGGGGTGGTACAGGGTGTGGGACTGGTTCAGGGAGAGGTTTGGTACAGGGTGTGGGACTGGTACAGGGTGAAGGACTCGTTCAGGGAGATGGTTGGTGCAGGGTGTGGGACTGGTGCAGGATGAGGGACTGGTACAGGAAGAGTTTTGGTACGGGGTGAGGTACTGGTGCAGGGTGAGGGACTGGGACAGGAAGATGGACTGGTTCAGGGAGAGGGTTGGTACAGGATGAGCGACTGGTACAGGATGAGGGACTGGTTCAGGGAGAGGGTTGGTACAGGGTGTGGGACTGGTTCAGGGAGAGGGTTGGTACAGGGTGAGGGACTGGTTCAGGGTGAGAGACTGGTACAGGGTGAGGGACTGTTTCAGGGAGAGGGTTGGTACAAGGTGTGGGTCTGGTTCAGGGAGAGGGTTGTACAGGGTGAGAGACTGGTACAGGGTGAGGGACTGGTACAGGGTGAGGGACTGTTTCAGGGAGAGGGTTGGTACAGGGTGAGGGACTGGTTCAGGGAGAGGGTTGGTACAGGGTGAGGGACTGTTACAGGGTGAGAGACTGGTTCAGGGAGAGGGTTGGTACAGGGTGTGGGACTGGTTCAGGGAGAGGGTTGGTACAGGGTGAGGGACTGTTACAGGGTGATGGACTGGTACAGGGTGAGAGACTGGTTCAGGGAGAGGGTTGGTGCAGGGTGAGGGACTGGTAAATGCTGAGGGAATGGTTCAGGGTGAGGGACTGGTACAGGGAGAGGGCCTGGTATAGGATGAGGGTCTGGGACATGGTCAGGGACTGGTACAGGATGAGGGACTGGTTCAGGGAGAGGGTTGGTACAAGGTCAGGGACTGGTACAGGGAGAGGGACTGTTACCGGGAGAGGGACTGGTGCAGGGAGAGGGACTGGTACAGGGTGAGGGTTGGTACAGGGTCATGGACTGGTACAGGGAGAGGGACTGTTACCGGGAGAGGGACTGGTGCAGGGAGAGGGACTGGTGCAGGGAGAGGGTTGGTACAGGGTCATGGACTGGTACAGGGAGGGGGAGTGGTGCAGGGAGGGGGACTGGTGCAGGGAGAGGGACTGGTGCAGGGTGAGGGACTGGTTCAGGGAGAGGGTTTGTACAGGGAGAGGGACCGGTACAGGATGAGGGACTGGTACAGGGAGAGTGTTTGTACAGGGAGAGGAACTGGTACAGAATGAGGGACTGGTACAGGGACAGGGACTGGTGCAGGGAGTGTGTTGGTACAGGGAGAGGGACTGATTCAGGGAGATTGTTGGTAGTGAGTGAGGGACTGGTACAGGATGAGGGACTGGTACAGGGAGAGGGACTGGTGCAGGGAGAGTTTTGGTACAGGGAGAGGGACTGGTTCAGGGAGAGGGACTGGTACAGGATGAGGGACTGGTTCAGGGAGAGGGACTGGTTCAGGGAGAGGGACTGGTGCAGGGGGAGTGTTGGTACAGGGTGAGGGACTGGCACAGGGAGAAGGTAGGTACAGGGTGAGGGATCGGTACAGGGATAGGATTGGTACAGAGTGAGGGACCGGTCCAGGGAGAAGGTTGGTACAGGGTGAGGGACCGGTACAGAGAGAGGGTTGGTACTCGGTGAGGAACTGGTACAGGGAGAAGTTTGGTACACGTTGAGGGACTGGTACAGGGTGAGGGACTGGTACAGGGAGAAGTTTGGTACAGGGTGAGCGGCTGGTACAAGGAGAAGGTTGGTACAGGGTGAGGGACCGGTGCAGGGAGAGGGTTGGTACACGGTGGGGGACTGGTACAAGGAGAAGGTTGGTACAGGGTGAGGGACCGGTACAAGGAGAGGTTTGGTACACGGTGAGGGATTGGTACAAGGAGAAGGTTGGTACAGGGTGAGGGACCGGTACAGGGAGAAGTTTGGTACACGGTGAGGGACTGGTACAAGGAGACGGTTGGTACAGGGTAAGGGACTGGTACAGGGAGAAGTTTGGTACAGGGTGAGGGACTGGTACAAGGAGAAGGTTGGTACAGGGTGAGGGACCGGTACCGGGAGAAGTTTGGTACACGGTGAGGGACTGGTACAAGGAGAAGGTTGATACAGGGTGAGGGACTGGTACAGGGTGAGGGACTGGTACAGGGAGAAGTTTGGTACACGGTGAGGGACTGGTACAAGGAGAAGGTTGGTACAGGGTGAGGGACCGGTACAGGGAGAGGGTTGGTACAGGGTGTGGGACTGGTACGGGGGAGGGACTGGTACAGGGTGTGGGACTGGTACAGGGGAAGGGACTGTTTCAGGGAGAGGGTTGGTACAGTGCCAGGGACTCATACAGGATGAGGTACTGGTACAGTGAGAGGAACTGGTTCAGGGAGAGGGTTGGTACAGGGTGTGGGACTGGTACAGGGAGAGGGACTGGTACAGGATGGGGGACTGGTACAGGGAGAGGGACTGGTGCAGGGAGAGTGTTGGTACTGGGTGAGGGACTGGTACCGGATGAGGGACTGGTACAGGGAGAGGGACTGGTGCAGGGAAGGTGTTGATACAGGGTGAGGGACTGGTACAGGATGAGGGACTGGTACAGGGTGAGGGACTGTTTCAGGGAGAGGGTTGGTACAGGGTGTGGGACTGGTTCAGGGAGAGGGTTGTACAGGGTGAGGGACTGGTACAGGGTGATGGACTGGTAAAGGGTGATAGACTGGTTCAGGGAGAGGGTTGTTCCAGGGAGGGGGGTGGTACAGGGTGAGGGACTGGTTCAGGGAGAGGGTTGGTACAGGGTGTGGGACTGGTACAGGGTGAAGGACTCGTTCAGGGAGATGGTTGTTGCAGGGTGTGGGACTGGTACAGGGTGAGGGACTGGTGCAGGATGAGGGACTGGTACAGGAAGAGGGACTGGTTCAGGGAGAGGGTTGGTACAGGATGAGGGACTGGTACAGGATGAGGGACTGGTTCAGTGAGAGGGTTGGTACAGGGTGAGGGACTGGTACAGGGTGAGGGACTGGTTCAGGGAGTGGGTTGGTACAGGGTGATGGACTGGTACAGGGTGATGGACTGGTACAGGGTGAGAGACTGGTTCAGGGAGAGTGTTGGTCTGGGGAGAGTGGTGGTCCAGGATGAAGGACTGGTTCAGGGAGTGGGTTGGTTCAGGATGAGGGACTGGTACAGGGAGAGTTTTGGTACAGGGTGAGGGACTGGGACAGGAAGATGGACAGGTTCAGGGAGAGGGACTGGTACAGGTTGTGGGACTGGTACAGTGTGAGGGACTGGTACAGGGAGGGCGACTGTTACTGGGTGTGGGACTGGTACAGGGTGAGGGACTGGTTCAGGATGTGGGACTGGTTCAGGGAGAGGGTCTGGTTCAGCGAGAGGGTTGGTACAGGGAGGGGTCTGGTTCAGGGAAAGGGTCGTTCCAGGGAGGGGGGTGGTACAGGGTGAGGGACTGGTACAGGGTGATGGACTGGTAAAGGGTGAGAGACTGGTTCAGGGAGAGGGTTGTTCCAGGGAGGGGGGTGGTACAGGGTGAGGGACTGGTTCAGGAAGAGGTTTGGTACAGGGTGTGGGACTGGTACAGGGTGAAGGACTCGTTCAGGGAGATGGTTGGTGCAGGGTGTGGGACTGGTGCAGGATGAGGGACTGGTACAGGAAGAGTTTTGGTACGGGGTGAGGCACTGGTGCAGGGTGAGGGACTGGGACAGGAAGATGGACTGGTTCAGGGAGAGGGTTGGTACAGGATGAGCGACTGGTACAGGATGAGGGACTGGTTCAGGGAGAGGGTTGGTACAGGGTGAGGGACTGGCACAGTGTGAGGGACTGGTATAGGGTGAGAGACTGGTTCAGGGAGAGGGTTGGTACAGGGTGTGGGACTGGTTCAGGGAGAGGGTTGGTACAGGGTGAGGGACTGTTACATGGTGATGGACTGGTTCAGGGAGAGGGTTTGTACAGGGAGAGGGACCGGTACAGGATGAGGGACTGGTACAGGGAGATTGTTTGTACAGGGAGAGGAACTGGTACAGAATGAGGGACTGGTACAGGGACAGGGACTGGTGCAGGGAGTGTGTTGGTACAGGGAGAGGGACTGATTCAGGGAGATTGTTGGTAGTGAGTGAGGGACTGGTACAGGATGAGGGACTGGTACAGGGAGAGGGACTGGTGCAGGGAGAGTTTTGGTACAGGGAGAGGGACTGGTTCAGGGAGAGGGACTGGTACAGGATGAGGGACTGGTTCAGGGAGAGGGACTGTTTCTGGGAGAGGGACTGGTGCAGGGGGAGTGTTGGTACAGGGTGAGGGACTGGCACAGGGAGAAGGTAGGTACAGGGTGAGGGATCGGTACAGGGATAGGATTGGTACAGAGTGAGGGACCGGTCCAGGGAGAAGGTTGGTACAGGGTGAGGGACCGGTACAGAGAGAGGGTTGGTACTCGGTGAGGAACTGGTACAGGAAGAAGTTTGGTACACGTTGAGAGACTGGTTCAGGGTGAGGGACTGGTACAGGGAGAAGTTTGGTACACGGTGAGGGGCTGGTACAAGGAGAAGGTTGGTACAGGGTGAGGGACCGATGCAGGGAGAGGGTTGGTACACGGTGGGGGACTGGTACAAGGAGAAGGTTGGTACAGGGTGAGGGACCGGTACAAGGAGAGGTTTGGTACACGGTGAGGGACTGGTACAAGGAGAAGGTTGGTACAGGGTGAGGGACCGGTACAGGGAGAAGTTTGGTACACGGTGAGGGACTGGTACAAGGAGACGGTTGGTACAGGGTAAGGGACTGGTACAGGGAGAAGTTTGGTACAGGGTGAGGGACTGGTACAAGGAGAAGGTTGGTACAGGGTGAGGGACCGGTACCGGGAGAAGTTTGGTACACGGTGAGGGACTGGTACAAGGAGAAGGTTGATACAGGGTGAGGGACTGGTACAGGGTGAGGGACTGGTACAGGGAGAAGTTTGGTACACGGTGAGGGACTGGTACAAGGAGAAGGTTGGTACAGGGTGAGGGACCGGTACAGGGAGAGGGTTGGAACACGGTGAGGGACTGGTACAGGGAGAGGGTTGGTACAGGGTGAGGGACCGGTACAGGGAGAAGTTTGGTACACGGTGAGGGACTGGTCCAAGGAGAAGGTTGGTACAGGGTGAGGGACCGGTACAGGGAGACGTTTGGTACACGGTGAGGGACTGGTACAAGGAGAAGGTTGGTACAGGGTGAGGGACCGGTACAGGGAGAAGTTTGGTACACGGTGAGGGACTGGTACAAGGAGAAGGTTGGTACAGGGTGAGGGACCGGTACAGGGAGAAGGTTGGTACAGGGTGAGGGACCGGTACAAGGAGAAGGTTGGTACACGGTGAGGGACTGGTACAAGGAGAAGGTTGGTACAGGGTGAGGGACTGGTACAAGGAGAAGGTTGGTACAGGGTGAGGGACTGGTACAAGGAGAAGGTTGGTACAGGGTGAGGGACCGGTACAGGGAGAAGGTTGGTACAGGGTGAGGGACCGGTACAGGGAGAAGTTTGGTACACGGTGAGGGACTGGTCCAAGGAGAAGGTTGGTACAGGGTGAGGGACCGGTACAGGGAGACGTTTGGAACACGGTGAGGGACTGGTACAAGGAGAAGGTTGGTACAGGGTGAGGGACCGGTACAGGGAGAAGTTTGGTACACGGTGAGGGACTGGTACAAGGAGAAGGTTGGTACTGGGTGAGGGACCGGTACAGGGAGAAGGTTGGTACAGGGTGAGGGACCGGTACAGGTTCATGAGAGTTGTTATTGACGCTGCCTCTTTCACCTTGCAGTGACCACGATGTCTGCAGCTGGTACGATGCACACTCCGGGGTTAACCGGGAACTCACTGTCGGCACTGAACACCTCACCCACTCCACCCCACAACTGCACAAACAGCAGCCACTCAATGGCACTGTCGGGCTTGACCTCGAGCACAGGGTAAGGAGCGGCTGACAGTGACTGTCGTGGAGAAAGCAACCACATCATCACAGTTTACAGACCGACATTCACCATCTCATCTTCAGTGGAAAAAAACACAGAGAAATCAGGAGACCAGGAGGGTGGAGGGAATGGAGCTAGAGAGGAGAGTGAGGCATAGATACATGGAGAATGTTGAAGGGAAACGTGAGGAGGGAGAGTGGCTGAGATAGACGAGTGAAAGATCGGAGTGAGATAACAGAGGGAGGAAGGTAATGACCAAGAATAGAGGTGGAGAGTGAGGCTGCAGTGTGAGCTCACGCGAGTGAGAGAAGGTGGCAGAGTCGCTGGTCTCTCTGAGTTAATCACGCCCTCATTTCACCCACTCCTCACCCTCCCATCCTCAGTCTCCCCTATCCTCACCCTCCCATTCTCACTCTCACCAATCCTCACCCTAACATCCTCACTCTCCCCACTCCGCACCCTCCCATCCTCACCCTCCCCAATCAGCACCCTCGCATCCTCACTCTCCCCACTCCGCACCCTACCATCCTCCCCCTCCCCAATCAGCACACTCACATCCTCACTCTCCCCACTCCTCACCCTCCCATCCTCACCCTCCCCAATCCTCACCCTCCCATCCTCACCCTCCCCACTTCTCACCCTCCGATCCTCACGCTCCCCAATCCTCACCCTAACATCCTCACTCTCCCCAATCCTCACCGTCCCATCCTCACTCTCCCCACTCCTGACCCTCCCATCCTCACGCTCCCCAATCCTCACCCTAACATCCTCACTCACCCCAATCCTCACCCTAACATCCTCACTCTCCCCAATCCTCACCCTAACATCCTCACTCTCCCCAATCCTCACCGTCCCATCCTCACTCTCCCCACTCCTGACCCTCCCATCCTCACGCTCCCCAATCCTCACCCTAACATCCTCACTCTCCCCAATCCGCACCCTCCCATCCTCACCCTCCCCAATCAGCACCCTCGCATCCTCACTCTCCCCACTCCTCACCCTCCCATCCTCAGCCTCCCCAATCCTCACCCTCCCATCCTCACCCTCCCCACTCCTCAGCCTCCCATCCTCACACTCCCCAATCCTCACCCTAACATCCTCACTCTCCCCAATCCTCACCGTCCCATCCTCACACTCCCCACTCCTGACCCTCCCATCCTCACGCTCCCCAATCCTCACCCTAACATCCTCACTCTCCCCAATCCTCACCGTCCCATCCTCACACTCCCCACTCCTGACCCTCCCATCCTCACGCTCCCCAATCCTCACCCTAACATCCTCACTCTCCCCAATCCTCACCCTAACATCCTCACTCTCCCCAATCCTCACCCTAACATCCTCACTCTCCCCAATCCTCACCCTCCCATCCTCACTCTCCCCACTCCTCACCGTCCCATCCTCACTCTCCCCACTCCTCACCGTCCCATCCTCACGCTCCCCACTCCTCACCCTCCCATCCTCACTCTCCCCAATCCCCACCCTAACATCCTCATGCTCCCCACTCCTCACCCTCCCATCCTCCCCCTCCCCACTCCTCACCCTCCGATCCTCACCCTCCCCAATCAGCACCCTCGTATCCTCACACTCCTCACTCCTCGCCCTCCGCAATCCTCACCCTCCCCAATCAGCACCCTCGTATCCTCACAATCCCCACTCCTCACCCTCCCATCCTCACCCTCCCATCCTCACCCTCCCCAATCAGCACCCTCGCATCCTCACCCTCCCCAATTAGCACCCTCGCATCCTCACTCTCCCCACTCCTCACCGTCCCATCCTCACTCTCCCCACTCCTCACCCTCCCAACCTCACGCTCCCAACTCCTCACCCTCCCATCCTCCCTCTCCCTAATCCTCACCCTCCCATCCTCACCCTCCCCAATCAGCACCCTCTCATCCTCACACTCCCCACTCCTCACCCTCGCATCCTCACCCTCCCCAATCAGCACCCTCGCATCCTCACTCTCCCCACTCCGCACCCTCCCATCCTCACCCTCCCCAATCAGCACCCTCGCATCCTCACTCTCCCCAATCAACACCCTCACATCCTCACCCTCCCCAATCAGCACCCTCACATCCTCACTCTCCCCACTCCGCACCCTACCATCCTCACCCACCCCAATCAGCACACTCGCATCCTCACTCTCCCCACTCCTCACCCTCCCATCCTCACCCTCCCCAATCCTCACCCTCCCATCCTCACCCTCCCCACTCCTCACCCTCCCATCCTCACTCTCCCCAATCCTCCCCCTCCCATCCTCACCCTCCTCACTCCTCACCCTCCCAACCTCACACTCCCCACTCCTCACCCTCCCATCCTCACTCTCCCCAATCCTCACCCTCCCATCCTCACCCTCCCCACTCCTCACCCTCCCATCCTCACACTCCCCAATCGTCACCCTCCCATCCTCACCCACCCCACACCTCACCCTCCCATCCTCACTCTCCCCACTCCTCACCCTCCCATCCTCACTCACCCAACTCCTCACTCTCCCCACTCCTCACCGTCCCATCCTCACTCTCCCCACTCCTCATGCTCCCATCCTCACTCTCCCCAATCCTCACCCTCCCATCCTCACCCTCCCCAATCAGCACCCTCGCATCCTCACACTCCCCACTCCTCACCCTGACATCCTCACTCTCCCCACTCCTCACCGTCCCATCCTCACTCTCCCCACTCCTCACCCTCCCATCCTCACTATCCCCACTATACACCTTCCCCATCCTCCCTCCCCCCACTCTTCACCCTTCCATCCTCAGTCTCCCCACTCCTCACACTCCCATCCTCACTATCCCCACTATACACCTTCCCCATCCTCCCTCCCCCCACTCCTCACCCTTCCATCCTCAGTCTCCCCACTCCTCACCCTCCCAACCTCACACTCCCCACTCCTCACCCTCCCATCCTCACTCTCCCCAATCCTCACCCTCCCATCCTCACCCTCCCCAATCCGCACCCTCCCATCCTCACCCTCCCCAATCAGCACCCTCGCATCCTCACTCTCCCCACTCCGCACCCTACCATCCTCCCCCTCCCCAATCAGCACACTCGCATCCTCACTCTCCCCACTCCTCACCCTCCCATCCTCACCCTCCCCAATCCTCACCCTCCCATCCTCACCCTCCCCACTCCTCACCCTCCCATCCTCACACTCCCCAATCCTCACCCTAACATCCTCACTCTCCCCAATCCTCACCGTCCCATCCTCACACTCCCCACTCCTGACCCTCCCATCCTCACGCTCCCCAATCCTCACCCTAACATCCTCACTCTCCCCAATCCTCACCCTAACATCCTCACTCTCCCCAATCCTCACCCTCCCATCCTCACTCTCCCCACTCCTCATCGTCCCATCCTCACTCTCCCCACTCCTCACCGTCCCATCCTCACGCTCCCCACTCCTCACCCTCCCATCCTCACTCTCCCCAATCCCCACCCTAACATCCTCATGCTCCCCACTCCTCTCCCTCCCATCCTCCCCCTCCCCACTCCTCACCCTCCCATCCTCACCCTCCCCAATCAGCACCCTCGTATCCTCACACTTCTCACTCCTCGCCCTCCGCAATCCTCACCCTCCCCAATCAGCACCCTCGTATCCTCACACTCCCCACTCCTCACCCTCCCATCCTCACCCTCCCATCCTCACCCTCCCCAATCAGCACCCTCGCATCCTCACCCTCCCCAATTAGCATCCTCACTCTCCCCACTCCGCACCCTCCCATCCTCAGCCTCCCCAATCAGCACCCTCGCATCCTCACTCTCCCCACTCCTCACCGTCCCATCCTCACTCTCCCCACTCCTTACCCTCCCAACCTCACGCTCCCAACTCCTCACCCTCCCATCCTCCCTCTCCCTAATCCTCACCCTCCCATCCTCACCCTCCCCAATCAGCACCCTCTCATCCTCACACTCCCCACTCCTCACCCTCGCATCCTCACCATCCCCAATCAGCACCCTCGCATCCTCACTCTCCCCACTCCGCACCCTCCCATCCTCACCCTCCCCAATCAGCACCCTCGCATCCTCACTCTCCCCAATCAACACCCTCACATCCTCACCCTCCCCAATCAGCACCCTCACATCCTCACTCTCCCCACTCCGCACCCTACCATCCTCACCCACCCCAATCAGCACACTCGCATCCTCACTCTCCCCACTCCTCACCCTCCCATCCTCACCCTCCCCAATCCTCACCCTCCCATCCTCACCCTCCCCACTCCTCACCCTCCCATCCTCACTCTCCCCAATCCTCCCCCTCCCATCCTCACCCTCCTCACTCCTCACCCTCCCAACCTCACACTCCCCACTCCTCACCCTCCCATCCTCACTCTCCCCAATCCTCCCCCTCCCATCCTCACCCTCCTCACTCCTCACCCTCCCAACCTCACACTCCCCACTCCTCACCCTCCCATCCTCACTCTCCCCACTCCTCACCCTCCCATCCTCACTCACCCAACTCCTCACTCTCCCCACTCCTCACCGTCCCATCCTCACTCTCCCCACTCCTCATGCTCCCATCCTCACTCTCCCCAATCCTCACCCTCCCATCCTCACCCTCCCCAATCAGCACCCTCGCATCCTCACACTCCCCACTCCTCACCCTGACATCCTCACTCTCCCCACTCCTCACCGTCCCATCCTCACTCTCCCCACTCCTCACCCTCCCATCCTCACTATCCCCACTATACACCTTCCCCATCCTCCCTCCCCCCACTCTTCACCCTTCCATCCTCAGTCTCCCCACTCCTCACCCTCCCATCCTCACTATCCCCACTATACACCTTCCCCATCCTCCCTCCCCCCTCTCCTCACCCTTCCATCCTCAGTCTCCCCACTCCTCACCCTCCCATCCTCAGTCTCTCCACTCCTCACACACCCATCCTCACTCACCCTCCCATCCTCACCCTCCCCACTCCTCACCCTCCCCACTCCTCACCCTCCCCACTCCTCACCCTCCCATCCTCACCCTCCCATCCTCACCCTCCCCACTCCTCACCCTCCCCACTCCTCACCCTCCCCACTCCTCACCCTCCCATCCTCACCCTCCCCACTCCTCACCCTCCCCACTCCTCACCCTCCCATCCTCACCCTCCCCACTCCTCACCCTCCCCACTCCTCACTCTCCCCACTCCTCACCCTCCCATCCTCACCCTCCCATCCTCACCCTCCCCACTCCTCACCCTCCCCACTCCTCACCCTCCCATCCTCACTCACCCCACTCCTCACACTCCCTACTTCACTCGCCCCACTCCACACACGCCCCACTCCTCGCCCTCCCATCCTCACTCACCCCACTCCTCAATCTCCCCACTCCTCACTCTCCCCACTCCTCACACTCCCATCCTCACTCTCCCCACTCCTCACCCTCCCATCCTCACTATCCCCACTACTCACCTTCCCCATCATCACTCTCCCCACTCCTCACCCTCCCATCCTCAGTCACCCCACTCCGCATACTCCCATCCTCACTCACCCCACTCTTCACTCACCCATCCTCACTCTCCACACACCCATCCTCACTCTCCCCACTCCTCACCCTCCCATCCTCACTCTCCCCACTCCTCAGCCTCCCATCCTGACTCCCCCCACACCACAACCTACCATCCTCACTTCCCCCACTCCTCACCCTTCCATCCGCAGTCACCCCACTCCTCACCCACCCATCCTCACTCCCCCCACTCCACAACTTTCCATCCACACTCTCCCCACACCTCACCCAACCATCCTCACTCCCCCCACTCCACTACTGACCATCCTCACTCTCCCCACTCCTCACCGTCCCAACCTTACTCTCCCCACTCCTCACCCTCCCATCCTCACTATCCCGACTCCTCACCTTCACCATCATCACTCTCCCCACTCTTCACCCTCCCATCCTCACTCACCCCACTCCTCACACACCCATCCACACTCTCCCGACTCTTCACCCTCCCATCCTCACTCACCCCACTCCTCACACTCCCATCTGCACTCTCCCCACTCCTCACCTCCCCAGCGTCACTCTCCCCACTCCTCACACTCCCATCCTCACTCTCCCCACTCCTCACACTCCCATCCGCATTCTCCCCACTCCTCACACTCCCATCCTCACTCTCCCCACTCCTCACCCTCCCATCCTCACTCTCCCCACACCTCATCCTCCCATTCTCACTCTCCCTACACCTCACCCTCACATCTTCACCCTCCCATCCTCACTCTCCCCATTCATCATGCTCCCAGCCTCACTCTCCCCACTCCTTACTCTCCCATCCTCACTCTCCCCACTCCTCAGCCTCCCATCCTCACTCTCCCCACTCCTCACCCTCCCATCCTCACTTTCCACACTCCACAACCTCCCATCCTCACCCTCCCCAGTCCTCCCATTCCCATCCTCAATTCTCCCCACTCCTCACCCTCCCATCCTCAATTCTCCCCACTCCTCACCATCCCATCCTCAGTCTCCCCACTCCACACCCTCCCCACTCCTCACCCTTCCATCCTCAGTCTCCCCACTCCTCACACACCCTTCCTCACTCGCCCCAATCCTCACTCTCCCCACTCCTCACCCTCCCAACCTCACTCGCCCCACTCCTCACACTCCCCACGCCTCTCCCTCCCATCCTCTCTCACCCCACTCCTCACTCTCCCCACTCCTCACCGTCCCATCCTCACTCTCCCCAGTCCTCACCCTCCCATCCTCACACTCCCCACTCCTCACCTTCCCCATCCTCACTCTCCCCACTCCTCACCCTCCCATCCTCAATCTCCCCACTCCTCACACTCCCATTCACAGTCTCCCCACTCCATATTCTCCCATCCTCACTCTCCCCACTCCTCAGCCTCCCATCCTCACTCTCACCACTCCTCACCCTCCCATCCTCACTCTCCCCAGTCCTCCCCTTCCCATCCTCACACTCCAGACTCCTCACCTTCCCATCTTCACTCTCCCCACTCCTCACCCTCCCATCCTCAGTCTCCCCACTCCACACCCTCACATCCTTAGCCTCCCCAGTCCTCACCCTCTCATCCTCAGCCTCCCCACTCCTCACCTTCCCCATCCTCACTCCCCCACTCCTCACCCTTCCATCCTCAGTCTCCCCACTCCTCACCCTCCCAACTTCACTCGCCCCGCTCCTCACACTCCCCTCTCCTCAACCCACCCATCCTCACTCACCCCACTCCTCAGCCTCCCCACTCCTCACCCTCCCCACTCCTCACCCTCCCCACTCCTCACCCTCCCATCCTCACCCTCCCATCCTCACCCTCCCCACTCCTCACCCTCCCCACTCCTCACCCTCCCCACTCCTCACCCTCCCATCCTCACCCTCCCCACTCCTCACCCTCCCCACTCCTCACTCTCCCCACTCCTCACCCTCCCATCCTCACCCTCCCATCCTCACCCTCCCCACTCCTCACCCTCCCCACTCCTCACCCTCCCATCCTCACTCACCCCACTCCTCACACTCCCAACTTCACTCGCCCCACTCCACACACGCCCCACTCCTCGCCCTCCCATCCTCACTCACCCCACTCCTCAATCTCCCCACTCCTCACTCTCCCCACTCCTCACACTCCCATCCTCACTCTCCCCACTCCTCACCCTCCCATCCTCACTATCCCCACTACTCACCTTCCCCATCATCACTCTCCCCACTCCTCACCCTCCCATCCTCAGTCACCCCACTCCGCACACTCCCATCCTCACTCACCCCACTCTTCACTCACCCATCCTCACTCTCCACACACCCATCCTCACTCTCCCCACTCCTCACCCTCCCATCCTCACTCTCCCCACTCCTCAGCCTCCCATCCTGACTCCCCCCACACCACAACCTACCATCCTCACTTCCCCCACTCCTCACTCTTCCATCCTCAGTCACTCCACTCCTCACCCACCCATCCTCACTCCCCCACTCCACAACTTTCCATCCACACTCTCCCCACACCTCACCCAACCATCCTCACTCCCCCCACTCCACTACTGACCATCCTCACTCTCCCCACTCCTCACCGTCCCAACCTTACTCTCCCCACTCCTCACCCTCCCATCCTCACTATCCCGACTCCTCACCTTCACCATCATCACTCTCCCCACTCTTCACCCTCCCATCCTCACTCACCCCACTCCTCACACACCCATCCACACTCTCCCGACTCTTCACCCTCCCATCCTCACTCACCCCACTCCTCACACTCCCATCTGCACTCTCCCCACTCCTCACCTCCCCAGCGTCACTCTCCCCACTCCTCACACTCCCATCCTCACTCTCCCCACTCCTCACACTCCCATCCGCATTCTCCCCACTCCTCACACTCCCATCCTCACTCTCCCCACTCCTCACCCTCCCATCCTCACTCTCCCCACACCTCATCCTCCCATTCTCACTCACCCTACACCTCACCCTCACATCTTCACCCTCCCATCCTCACTCTCCCCACTCATCATGCTCCCAGCCTCACTCTCCCCACTCCTTACTCTCCCATCCTCACTCTCCCCACTCCTCAGCCTCCCATCCTCACTCTCCCCACTCCTCACCCTCCCATCCTCACTTTCCACACTCCACAACCTCCCATCCTCACCCTCCCCAGTCCTCCCATTCCCATCCTCAATTCTCCCCACTCCTCACCCTCCCATCCTCAATTCTCCCCACTCCTCACCATCCCATCCTCAGTCTCCCCACTCCACACCCTCCCCACTCCTCCCGCTCCCATCCTCAGTCTCCCCACTCCACACCCTCCCCATTCCTCACCCTTCCATCCTCAGTCTCCCCACTCCTCACACACCCTTCCTCACTCGCCCCAATCCTCACTCTCCCCACTCCTCACCCTCCCAACCTCACTCGCCCCACTCCTCACACTCCCCACGCCTCTCCCTCCCATCCTCTCTCACCCCACTCCTCACTCTCCCCACTCCTCACCGTCCCATCCTCACTCTCCCCAGTCCTCACCCTCCCATCCTCACACTCCCCACTCCTCACCTTCCCCATCCTCACTCTCCCCACTCCTCACCCTCCCATCCTCAATCTCCCCACTCCTCACACTCCCATTCACAGTCTCCCCACTCCATATTCTCCCATCCTCACTCTCCCCACTCCTCAGCCTCCCATCCTCACTCTCCCCACTCCTCACCGTCCCATCCTCACTCTCCCCAGTCCTCACCCTCCCATCCTCACACTCCCCACTCCTCACCTTCCCCATCCTCACTCTCCCCACTCCTCACCCTCCCATCCTCAATCTCCCCACTCCTCACACTCCCATTCACAGTCTCCCCACTCCATATTCTCCCATCCTCACTCTCACCACTCCTCACCCTCCCATCCTCACTCTCCCCAGTCCTCCCCTTCCCATCCTCACACTCCAGACTCCTCACCTTCCCATCTTCACTCTCCCCACTCCTCACCCTCCCATCCTCAGTCTCCCCACTCCACACCCTCACATCCTTAGCCTCCCCAGTCCTCACCCTCTCATCCTCAGCCTCCCCACTCCTCACCTTCCCCATCCTCACTCCCCCACTCCTCACCCTTCCATCCTCAGTCTCCCCACTCCTCACCCTCCCAACTTCACTCGCCCCGCTCCTCACACTCCCCTCTCCTCAACCCACCCATCCTCACTCACCCCACTCCTCAGTCTCCCCACTACTCACCGTCCCATCCTCACTCTCCCCACTCCTCACCCTCCCATCCTCACTATCCCCACTACTCACCTTTCCCATCATCACTCTCCCCACTCTTCACCCTCCCATCCTCAGTCACCCCACTCCTCACACTCCCATTCACACTCTCCCCACTCCTCACGCTCCCATCCTCAATCTCCCCACTCCTCACACTCCCATCCGCACTCTCCCCACTCCTCACCTGCCCAGCGTCACTCTCCCCACTCCTCACACTCCCATCCTCACACTCCCATCCTCACTCTCCCCACTCCTCACGCTCCCATCCTCATTCTCCCCACTCCTCACACTCCCATCCTCACTCTCCCCACTCCTCACACTCCCATCATCACACTCCCCACTCCTCACCCTCCCATCCTCACTCTCCCCACTCCTCACACCCCCATCCTCACTCTCCCCACTCCTCACACTCCCATCCTCACTCTCCCCACTCCTCACACTCCCATCCTCACTCTCCCCACTCCTCACACTCCCATCATCACACTCCCCACTCCTCACCCTCCCATCCTCACTCTCCCCGCTCTTCACACACCCATCCTCACTCTCCCCACTCCTCAGCCTCCCATCCTCACTCTCCCCACTCCTCAGCCTCCCATCCTGACTCCCCCCACACCACAACCTACCATCCTCACTCCCCCCACTCCTCACCCTTCCATCCTCAGTCACCCCACTCCTCACCCACCCATCCTCACTCCCCCCACTCCACAACTTACCATCCAAACTCTCCCCACTCCTCACCCACCCATTCTCACTCCCCCCACTCCACAACTGACCATCCTCACTCTCCCCACTCCTCACCCTCCCATCCTCACTATCCCAACTCCTCACCTTCCCCATCATCACTCTCCCCACTCTTCACCCTCCCATCCTCACTCACCCCACTCCTCACCCTCCCATCCTCATTCTTCACACTCCTCACACTCCCATCTGCACTCTCCCCACTCCTTACCTCCCCACTCCTCACAATCCCATCCTCACTCTCCCCACTCCTCACACTCCCATCCGCATTCTCTCAACTCCTCACACTCCCATCCTCACTCTCCCCACTCCTCACCCTCCCATCCTCACTCTCCCCACACCTCATCCTCCCATCCTCACTCTCCCCACACCTCACCCTCACATCTTCACCCTCCCATCCTTACTCTCCCCACTCCACACCCTCCCCACTCTTCACCCTCCCATCCTCAGCCTCCCCACTCCTCACCTTCCCCATCCTCACTCCCCCCACTCCTCACCCTTCCATCCTCAGTCTCCCCACTCCTCACCCACGCATCCTCACTCCCCCCACTCCAGAACCTACCATCCACACTCTCCCCACTCCTCACCCACCCATCCTCAGTCTCCCCACTCCTCACACACCCTTCCTCACTCGCCCCAATCCTCACGCTCCCCACTCCTCTCTCTCCCCACTCCTCACCCTCCCCACTCATCAGCCTCCCATCCTTACTCTCCCCACTCCTCACCCTCACAGCCTCACTCGCCCCACTCCTCACACTCCTCACTCTCCCCACTCCTCACCCTCCCCACTCCTCACCCTCCCATCCTTACTCTCCCCACTCCTCACCCTCCCAACCTCACTCGCCCCACTCCTCACACTCCCCACTCCTCTCCCTCCCATCCTCTCTCACCCTACCCCTCACTCTCCCCACTCCTCACCGTCCCATCCTCCCTCTTCCCAGTCCTCACCCTCCCATCCTCACTCTCCCCATTCCTCACCTTCCCCATCCTCACCCTCCCCACTCCTCACCTTCCCATCCTCAATCTCCCCACTCCTCACACCCCCATCCACAGTCCCCCAGTCCTCACCCTCCCATCCTCATTCTCCCCACTCCTCACACTCCCATCCTCACTCTCCCCACTCCTTAATCTCCCAAACTCACTCTCCCCACTCCTCACCCTCCCATCCTCATTCTCCCCACTCCTCACACTCCCATCCTCACTCTCCACACTCCTTAATCTCCCATCCTCACTCTCCCCACTCCTCAGCCTCCCATCCTCACACTCACCACTCCTCACCCTCCCATCCTCCCTCTCCCCACTCCTCACCCTCCCATCATCACACTCCACACATCACCCCATCCCATCCTCACCCTCCCCAGTCCTCCCCTTCCCATCCTCACACTCCCCACTCCTCACCTTCCCATCTTCACTCTGCCCACTCCTCATCCTCCCATCCTCAGCCTCCCCACTCCACACCCTCCCCACTCCTCACCCCCCATCCTCATTCTCCCCAATTCTCACCCTCCCATCCTCAATCTCCCCACTCCTCACCCTCACATCCTCAGCCTCCCCACTCCTCACCTTCCCCATCCTCACTCCCCCACTCCTCACTCTCCCCACTCCTCACTCTCCCCACTCCTCACACTCCCATCCTTACTCTCCCCACACCTCACACTCGCATCCTCATTCTGCCCACACCTCACCCTCCCATTCTCACTCTTCCCACTCTTCACCCTCCCATCCTCACGTTCCCCACTCCTCACACTCCCATCCTCACGCTCTCCTCACCTCATCCTCCCATCATCACCCTCCCCACTCCTCACCCTCCCATCCGCATTCTCCCCACTCCTCACACTCCCATCCTCACCCTCCCCACTCCTCACCCTCCCATCCTCACTCTCCCCACACCTCACCCTCCCATCATCACCCTCCCCACTCCACACCGTCCCATCCTCAACCTCCCCACTCCTCACATTCCCATCCTCACTCTCCCCACTCCTCACCCTCCCATCCTCAGTCTCCTCACTCCACACAATCCCATCCTCACCCTCCCCACTCCTCACCCTCCCATCCTCACTCTCCCCACTCCTCACAATCCCATCCTCACTGACCCCACTCCTCACACTCCCAACCTCACTCTCCCCACTCCTCACCCTCCCCTCCTCACTCTTCCCACTCCTCACCCTCCCCGAACCTCACCCTCCCATCCTCACCCTCCCCAGTCCTCACATTCCCATCCTCACTCTCCCAACTCCTCACCCTCACATCCTCACCCTCCCCACTCCTCACACTCCCATCCTCACCCTCCCCATCCTCACCCTCCCCAACCTCACCCTCCCCATCCTCATCCTCCCCATCCTCACCCTTTCCATCCTCACCCACCCCACTCCTCCCCAGCCCCATCCTCAGCCTCCCCATCCTGCCCCTCCCCATCCTCAACCGCTCCATTGTCCTGTTCCCCATTCCTCACCCGCCCCACTCCTCACCCTCCCACTCCTCACCCTCCCCACTCCTCACCCTCCCACTCCTCATCCTCGCGACTCCTCACCATCCTCAGTCCTCACCATCCCCACTCCTCACCCTCTCCATCCTCAGACTCCTGATCCTCACCCTTTCCATCCTCACCCTCCCATCCTTACTCTCCCCACTCCTCACCCTCACAACCTCACTCGCCCCACTCCTCACGCTCCCCACTCGTTACTCTCCCCACTCCTCACCCTCCCCAGTCCTCACCCTCCCATCCTTACTCTCCCCACTCCTCACAACCTCACTTGCCCCACTCCTCACGCTCCCCACTACTCACTCTCCCCACTCCTCACCCTCCCACTCCTCACCCTCCCATCTTACTCTCCCCACTCCTCACCCTACCAACCTCACTCGCAGCACTCCTCACACTCCCCACTCCTCTCCCTCCCATCCTCTCTCACCCTACTCCTTACTCTCCCCACTCCTCACCGTCCCATCCTCCCTCTTTCCAGTCCTCACCCTCCCATCCTCACTCTCCCCATTCCTCACCTTCCCCATCCTCACTCTCCCCACTCCTCACCCTCCCATCCTCATTCTCCCCACTCCTCACACTCCCATCCTCACTCTCCCCACTCCTTACTCTCCCATCCTCACTCTCCCCACTCCTCAGCCTCCCATCCTCACACTCACCACTCCTCACCCTCCCATCCTCCCTCTCCCCACTCCTCACCCTCCCATCATCACACTCCACACACCACACCCTCCCATCCTCACCCTCCCCAGTCCTCCCCTTCCCATCCTCACACTCCCCACTCCTCACCTTCCCATCTTCACTCTCCCCACTCCTCACCCTCCCATCCTCAGCCTCCCCACTCCACACCCTCCCCACTCCTCACCCCCCCATCCTCATTCTCCCCAATTCTCACCCTTCCATCCTCACTCTCCCCACTCCTCACCCTCACATCCTTAGCCTCCCCAGTCCTCACCCTCTCATCCTCAGCCTCCCCACTCCTCACCTTCCCCATCCTCACTCCCCCACTCTTCACCCTTCCATCCTCAGTCTCCCCACTCCTCACCCACCCATCCTCACTCCCACCACTCCACAACCTACCATCCTCACTCCCCCCACTCCTCACCCTTCCATCCTCAGTCTCCCCACTCCTCACCCACCCATCCTCACTCCCCCACTACAGAACATACCATCCACACTCTCTCCACTCCTCACCCACCCATCCTCAGTCTCCCCACTCCTCACACATCATTCCTCACTCGCCCCACTCCTCACTCTCCCCACTCCTCACTCTCCCCACTCCTCACCCTCCCATCCTTACTCTCCCCACACCTCACACTCGCATCCTCATTCTGCCCACACCTCACCCTCCCATTCTCACTCTCCCCACTCTTCACCCTCCCATCCTCACGTTCCCCACTCCTCACACTCCCATCCTCACGCTCTCCTCACCTCATCCTCCCATTGTCACCCTCCCCACTCCTCACCCTCCCATCCTCACTCTCCCCACACCTCACCCTCCCATCCTCATGATCCCCACTCCTCACACTCCCATCCTAACCCTCTCCTCACCTCACCCTCCCATCATCACCCTCTCCACTCCACACCCTCCCATCCTCAACCTCCCCACTCCTCGCATTCCCATCCTCACTCTCCCCACTCCTCACCCTCCCATCCTCAGTCTCCTCACTCCACACAATCCCATCCTCACCCTCCCCACTCCTCACCCTCTCATCTTCACTCTCCCCACTCCTCACAATCCCATCCTCACTGACCCCACTCCTCACACTCTCAGCCTCACTCTCCCCACTCCTCACCCTCCCCTCCTCACTCTTCCCACTCCTCACCCTCCCCTAACCTCACCCTCCCATCCTCACCCTCCCCAGTCCTCACATTCCCATCCTCACTCTCCCAACTCCTCACCCTCACATCCTCACCCTCCCCACTCCTCACACTCCCATCCTCACCCTCCCCATCCTCACCCTCCCCAACCTCACCCTCCCCCATCCTCATCCTCCCCATCCTCACCCTTTCCATCCTCACCCACCCCACTCCTACCCATCCGAATCCTTAGCCTCCCAATCCTCACCCTGCCCACTCCTCCCCAGCCCCATCCTCAGCCTCCCCATCCTGCCCCTCCCCATCCTCAACCTCTCCATTTTCCTGCTCCCCATTCCTCACCCGCCCCAATCCTCACCCTCCCACTCCTCACCCTCTCCACTCCTCACCCTCCCACTCCTCATCCTCCCGACTCCTCACCATCCTCAGTCCTCACCGTCCCCACTCCTCACCCTCTCCATCCTCAGCCTCCCTATCCTCACCCTGCCCACTCTTCCCCAGCCCCATTCTCAGCATCCCCATCTGCACCCTCCCCATCCTCACGCTTTCCATCCTCACCCTGGCATTCCTCCCCCTCCCCAATCCTCCCCCTCCTCATCCTCAGCCTCCCCATCCTCAGCCTCCCCAACCTCACCATCCCCACTCCTTCCCCTCCGCATTGTCAGTCTCCCCATCCTCAGCCTCTCCATCCTCACCCTCCCCATCCTCACCCACCCCATCTTCACCCTCCCCCATCCTCACCCTCTCCATCCTCACTCTCCCCATTCTCACCCTCCCCATCTTCATCCTCCCCCATCCTCACCCTCTCCATCCTCACTCTCCCCATCCACCCCACTTCCCGCCCTCCCCACATCTCACCCTCTCCAACCTCACCCTCCCCATCTCACCCTCCCCATCTCACCCTCCCCACTGCTCACTCTCCCCACTCCTCACTCTCCCCATCCTCACTCTCCCCATCTTCACCCTCCCCACGCCTCATCCTCCCCATCCTCAGCCGCCCCATCCTCACCTCCCCCACTCCTCAACTTCCCACTCCTCACCTCCTCACTCTTCACCCTCTCCCATTCTTTACCACCTGCACTCCTCACCTCAGCCACTCCTCACCTCCAAACTCCTCATCTCACCCACCCGTCACCGCCCCACCTCTCACCCACCCCACTCCTCACCTTCATCACCATGTGTATGGGGTGAGCAGAGGTTCTGAATGCCTTTTATTTGGTTGGATTACAGGAGTTCAGTGCTGACTGTGAACCATGGGATTAATCCCGCACTTATGGCCAACAATCCTTTGGCCACCATCCAAGGTTTGTTTGTATCTGTGTGTCCAACTCATTCCATATCCACACCTAGTCCCAGACTCCTGTCTGTGCACTGACCGTGTCCCAGATCCCTCCTACTCCACACATCACACATCCCATTCCGTACATCAACCATCCCACTCCATACATCAACCATCCCACTCCGTACATCACACATCCCACTCTGTACATCACACATCCCACTCTGTACATCAACCATCCCACTCCATACATCACACATCCCATTCCGTACATCACACATCCCACTCTGGACATCAACCATCCCATTCCGTACATCAACCATCCCACTCCATACATCAACCATCCCACTCCGTACATCACACATCCCACTCTGTACATCACACATCCCACTCTGTACATCAACCATCCCACTCCATACATCACACATCCCATTCCGTACATCACACATCCCACTCTGGACATCAACCATCCCATTCCGTACATCAACCATCCCACTCCATACATCAACCATCCCACTCCATACATCACACATCCCATTCCGTACATCACACATCCCACTCTGTACATCACTCATCCCACTCTGGACATCAACCATCCCACTCCATACATCACACATCCCACTCCACACATCACACATCCCATTCTGTACATCACTCATCCCACTCTGGACATCAACCATCCCACTCCATACATCAACCATCCCACTCCATACATCACACATCCCACTCCGTACATCTCACATCCCACTCTGTACATCACACATCCCACTCCGTACATCTCACATCCCACTCTGTACATCACTCATCCCACTCTGGACATCAACCATCCCACTCCATACATCAACCATCCCACTCCATACATCACACATCCCACTCCGTACATCTCACATCCCACTCTGTACATCACACATCCCACTCCGTACATCTCACATCCCACTCTGTACATCACACATCCCACTCCACACATCACACATCCCACTCCACACATCACACATCCCACTCTGGACATCACACATCCCACTCTGGACATCAACCATCCCACTCCATACATCAACCATCCCACTCCATACATCACACATCCCACTCCATACATCACACATCCCACTCCACACATCACACATCCCACTCTGTACATCAACCATCCCACTCCATACATCACACATCCCACTCCACACATCACACATCCCACTCTGTACATCAACCATCCCACTCCATACATCACACATCCCACTCCGTACATCTCACATCCCACTCCATACATCACACATCCCACTCCACACATCACACATCCCACTCTGTACATCAACCATCCCACTCCATACATCACACATCCCACTCCGTACATCTCACATCCCACTCCATACATCACACATCCCACTCCATACATCTCACATCCCTCTCTGTACATCTCACATCCCACTCCATACATCTCACATCCCACTCCACACATCTCACATCCCACTCCATACATCACACATCCCACTCCATACATCTCACATCCCACTCTGTACATCAACCATCCCACTCCATACATCACACATCCCACTCCGTACATCTCACATCCCACTCCATACATCACACATCCCACTCCACACATCACACATCCCACTCTGTACATCAACCATCCCACTCCATACATCACACATCCCACTCCGTACATCTCACATCCCACTCCATACATCACACATCCCACTCCATACATCTCACATCCCTCTCTGTACATCTCACATCCCACTCCATACATCTCACATCCCACTCCACACATCTCACATCCCACTCCATACATCACACATCCCACTCCATACATCTCACATCCCACTCCGTACATCTCACATCCCACTCCATACATCACACATCCCATTCCATACATCTCACATCCCACTCCATACATCTCACATCCCACTCCATACATCTCACATCCCACTCCATACATCTCACATCCCACTCCGTACATCTCACATCCCACTCCATACATCACACATCCCGTTCCATACATCTCACATCCCACTCCACACATCTCACATCCCACTCCATACATCTCACATCCCACTCCATACATCTCACATCCCACTCTGTACATCTCACATCCCACTCCACACATCTCACATCCCACTCCATACATCTCACATCCCACTCCATACATCTCACATCCCACTCCGTACATCTCACATCCCACTCCATACATCTCACATCCCACTCCATACATCTCACATCCCACTCCGTACATCTCACATCCCACTCCGTACATCACACATCCCACTCCATACATCTCACATCCCACTCCGTACATCTCACATCCCACTCCATACATCACACATCCCACTCCATACATCTCACATCCCACTCCGTACATCTCACATCCCACTCCATACATCACACATCCCATTCCATACATCTCACATCCCACTCCATACATCTCACATCCCACTCCACACATCTCACATCCCACTCCAAACATCACACATCCCACTCCATACATCACACATCCCACTCCATACATCTCACATCCCACTCCATACATCTCACATCCCACTCCATACATCTCACATCCCACTCTGTACATCTCACATCCCACTCCACACATCTCACATCCCACTCCATACATCTCACATCCCACTCCATACATCTCACATCCCACTCCGTACATCTCACATCCCACTCCATACATCTCACATCCCACTCCATACATCTCACATCCCACTCCATACATCTCACATCCCACTCCGTACATCTCACATCCCACTCCATACATCTCACATCCCACTCCATACATCTCACATCCCACTCCACACATCTCACATCCCACTCCGTACATCTCACATCCCACTCCATACATCTCACATCCCACTCCGTACATCTCACATCCCACTCCATACATCTCACATCCCACTCCATACATCTCACATCCCACTCCATACATCTCACATCCCACTCTGTACATCCCACATCCCACTCCGTACATCTCACATCCCACTCCATACATCTCACATCCCACTCTGTACATCACACATCCCACTCCATACATCTCACATCCCACTCTGTACATCTCACATCCCACTCCGTACATCTCACATCCCACTCCATACATCTCACATCCCACTCCACACATCACACATCCCACTCCACACATCACACATCCCACTCTGTACATCAACCATCCCACTCCATACATCAACCATCCCACTCCATACATCACACATCCCACTCCACACATCACACATCCCACTCTGTACATCAACCATCCCACTCCATACATCACACATCCCACTCTGTACATCTCACATCCCACTCCATACATCACACATCCCACTCCATACATCTCACATCCCTCTCTGTACATCTCACATCCCACTCCATACATCTCACATCCCACTCCACACATCTCACATCCCACTCCATACATCTCACATCCCACTCCACACATCTCACATCCCACTCCATACATCTCACATCCCACTCCATACATCTCACATCCCACTCCATACATCTCACATCCCACTCCATACATCTCACATCCCACTCCACACATCTCACATCCCACTCCATACATCTCACATCCCACTCCATACATCACACATCCCACTCCATACATCTCACATCCCACTCCATACATCTCACATCCCACTCCACACATCACACATCCCACTCCATACATCACACATCCCACTCCACACATCACACATCCCACTCCATACATCACACATCCCACTCCATACATCACACATCCCACTCCACACATCACACATCCCACTCCATACATCTCACATCCCACTCCATACATCTCACATCCCACTCCATACATCTCACATCCCACTCCATACATCTCACATCCCACTCCACACATCACACATCCCACTCCGTACATCTCACATCCCACTCCATACATCTCACATCCCACTCCACACATCTCACATCCCACTCCATACATCTCACATCCCACTCCATACATCTCACATCCCACTCCACACATCACACATCCCACTCCATACATCACACATCCCACTCCATACATCACACATCCCACTCCGTACATCACACATCCCACTCCATACATCTCACATCCCACTCCATACATCTCACATCCCACTCCATACATCTCACATCCCACTCCATACATCACACATCCCACTCCATACATCTCACATCCCACTCCATGCATCTCACATCCCACTCCACACATCACACATCCCACTCCACACATCACACATCCCACTCCGTACATCTCACATCCCTCTCTGTACATCTCACATCCCACTCTGTACATCTCACATCCCACTCCATACATCTCACATCCCACTCCATACATCTCACATCCCACTCTGAACATCTCACATCCCACTCCATACATCACACATCCCACTCCATACATCTCACATCCCACTCCATACATCACACATCCCACTCCATACATCTCACATCCCACTCCACACATCACACATCCCACTCCATACATCACACATCCCACTCCATACATCACACATCCCACTCCATACATCACACATCCCACTCCATACATCTCACATCCCACTCCATACATCACACATCCCACTCCATACATCACACATCCCACTCCACACATCACACATCCCACTCCATACATCACACATCCCACTCCACACATCACACATCCCACTCCACACATCACACATCCCACTCCATACATCTCACATCCCTCTCTGTACATCTCACATCCCACTCTGTACATCTCACATCCCACTCCATACATCACACATCCCACTCCATACATCTCACATCCCACTCCACACATCACACATCCCACTCCACACATCACACATCCCACTCCATACATCTCACATCCCACTCCACACATCACACATCCCACTCCACACATCACACATCCCACTCCACACATCACACATCCCACTCTGTACATCTCACATCCCTCTCTGTACATCTCACATCCCACTCTGTACATCTCACATCCCACTCCACACATCACACATCCCACTCCATACATCTCACATCCCACTCTGGACATCACACATCCCACTCCATACATCTCACATCCCACTCCATACATCAACCATCCCACTCCATACATCACACATCCCTCTCTGTACATCACACATCCCACTCCATACATCACACATCCCACTCTGTACATCACACATCCCACTCCATACATCTCACATCCCATTCCGTACATCACACATCCCACTCCCTTGAAGATGCTGACTCTCCCTCCCCCTCCCCTGAAGGTGCTGAATCTATCTCCCCCTCCCCTGAGGGTGCTGACTCTCTCTCCCCCTCCCTTGAAGGTGCTGACTCTCTCTCCCTCACCTGAAGGTGCTGACTCTCTCTCCCCCTCCCTTGAAGGTGCTGACTCTCTCCCCTCCCCTGAAGGTGCTGACTCTCTCCTGCTCCCCTGAAGGTGCTGACTCTCTCTGTCTCCCCTGAAGGTGCTGACTCTCTCTCCCCCTCCCCTGAAGGTGCTGACTCTCTTTCCCTCCCCTGAAGTTGCTGACTCTATCTCCCCCTCCACAGAACGTGCTGACTCTCTCTCCCCCTCCCCTGAAGGTGCTGACTCTCTCTCTCCCTCCCCTGAAGTTGCTGACTCTCTCTCTCCCTCCCCTGAAGGTGTTGACTCTGTCCCCCTCCCCTGAAGGTGCTGACTCTCTCCCCTCCCCTGAAGGTGCTGACACTCTCTCTCCCTCCCCTGAAGGTGCTGACTCTCTCTTTCTCCCCTGAAGGTGCTGACTCTCTTCCCTCCCCTGAAGGTGCTGACTCTCTCTCTCCCTCCCCTGAAGGTGCTGACTTTCTCTCCCTTCCCTGAAGGTGCTGACTCTCTCCCCGTCCCCTGAAGGTGCTGACTCTCTCTCTCTCTCCCATGAACGTGCTGACTCTCTCTCTCTTCCCTGAAGGTGCTGACTCTCTCTCCCCCTCCCCTGAAGGTGCTTACTCTCTCTCTCTTCCCTGAAGGTGCTGACTCTCTCTCCCCCTCCCCTGAGGGTGCTGACTCTCTCTCTCTTCCCTGAAGGTGCTGACTCTCTCTCCCGCTCCCCTGAGGGTGCTGACTCTCTCTCCCTCCCCTGAAGGTGCTGACTCTCTCTCTCCCTCCCCTGAAGGTGCTGACTCTCTCTCTCCCTCCCCTGCACGTGCTGACACTCTCTCTCTCTCCCCTGAACGTGCTGACTCTCTCTCCCCCTCCCCTGAAGGTGCTGACTCTCTCTCTCTCTCCCATGAACGTGCTGACTCTCTCTCTCCCTCCCCTAAGGGTGCTGACACTCTCCCCCTCCCCTGAAGGTGCTGACTCTCTCTCCCTCCCCTGAAGGTGCTGACTCTCTCTCCCCCTCCCCTGAAGGTGCTGACTCTCTCTCCCTCCCCTGAAGGTGCGGACTCTCTCTGCCCTCCCCTGAAGGTCCTGACACTCTCCCCCCCTCCCCTGAAGGTGCTGACTCTCTCTCTCCCTCCCCTGTAGGTGCTGTCTCTCTCTCCCCCTCCCCTGAACGTGCTGACTCTCTCCCCCTCTCCTCTGAAGGTGCTGACTCTCTCCCCTCCCCGGACGGTGCTGTCTCTCTCTCTCTCTCCCCTGAAGGTGCTGACTCTCTCTCCCCCTCCCCTGAAGGTGCTGTCTCTCTCTCTCTCTCTCCCCTGAAGGTTCTGACACTCTCGCTTTCCCCTGAAGGTGCTGACTCTCTCTCTCTCCCCTGAAGGTGCTGACTCTCTGTCCCGCTCCCCTGAAGTTTCTGACTCTCTCGTTCCCCTGAAGGTGCTGACTCTCTCCCCCTCCCCTGAAGGTGCTGACTCTCTCTCCCCCTGACCTGAAGGTGCTGACTCTCTCTCCCCGTCTCCCCTGAAGGTGCTGACTCTCTCTCCCCCTCCCCTGAAGTTTCTGACTCTCTCGCCCTCCCCTGAAGGTGCTGACTCTCTCCCCCCTCCCCTGAAAGTGCTGACTCTCTCCTGCCCGCCCCTGAAGGTGCTGACTCTCTCTCCCCCTCTCCTCTGAAGGTGCTGACTCTCTCTCCCCCTCCCCTGAAGTTTCTGACTCTCTCGCACTCCCCTGAAGGTGCTGACTCTCTCTCCCCCTCCCCTGAAGTTTCTGACTCTCTCCCCTCCCCGGAAGGTGCTGACTCTCTCCCCGTCCCCTGAAGGTGCTGACTCTCTGTCCCCCTCCCATGAAGGTGCTGACTCTCTCTCTCCCTCCCCTGAAGGTGCTGACTCTCTCTCTCTCCCCTGAAGGTGCTGACTCTCTCTCTCCCTCCCCTGAAGGTGCTGACTCTCTCTCTTCCTCCCCTGAATGTGCTGACTCTGTCTCTCTCCCCTGAAGGTGCTGACTCTCACTCCCCCTCCCCTGAAGGTGCTGACTCTCTCTCCCTCCCCTGAAGGTGCTGACTCTCTCTGCCCTCCCCTGAAGGTCCTGACACTCTCCCCCCCCTCCCCTGAAGGTGCTGACTCTCTCTCTCCCTCCCCTGTAGGTGCTGTCTCTCTCTCCCCCTCCCCTGAACGTGCTGACTCTCTCCCCCTCTCCTCTGAAGGTGCTGACTCTCTCCCCTCCCCGGAAGGTGCTGTCTCTCTCTCTCTCTCCCCTGAAGGTGCTGACTCTCTCTCCCCCTCCCCTGAACGTGTTGACTCTCTCCCCCTCTCCTCTGAAGGTGCTGTCTCTCTCTCTCTCTCCCCTGAAGGTTCTGACACTCTCACTTTCCCCTGAAGGTGCTGACTCTCTCTCTCTCCCCTGAAGGTGCTGACTCTCTGTCCCGCTCCCCTGAGGTTTCTGACTCTCTCGTTCCCCTGAAGGTGCTGACTCTCTCCCCCTCCCCTGAAGGTGCTGACTCTCTCTCCCCCTGACCTGAAGGTGCTGACTCTCTCTCCCCCTCTCCCCTGAAGGTGCTGACTCTCTCTCCCCCTCCCCTGAAGTTTCTGACTCTATCGCCCTCCCCTGAAGGTGCTGACTCTCTCCCCCCTCCCCTGAAAGTGCTGACTCTCTCCTGCCCGCCCCTGAAGGTGCTGACTCTCTCTCCCTCTCTCCTCTGAAGGTGCTGACTCTCTCTCCCCCTCCACTGAAGTTTCTGACTCTCTCGCACTCCCCTGAAGGTGCTGACTCTCTCTCCCCCTCCCCTGAAGTTTCTGACTCTCTCCCCTCCCCGGAAGGTGCTGACTCTCTGTCCCCCTCCCATGAAGGTGCTGACTCTCTCCCCCCTCCCCTAAAAGTGCTGACTCTCTCCTGCCCGCACCTGAAGGTGCTGACTCTCTCTCTCCCTCCCCTGAGGGTGCTGACTCTCTCTCTCTCCCCTGAAGGTGCTGACTCTCTCTCTCCCTCCCCTGAGGGTGCTGACACTCTCTCTCTCCCCTGAAGGTGCTGAATCTCTCCACCTCCCCTGAAGGTGCTGACTCTCTCCCCTCCCCGGAAAGTGCTGACTCTCTCTCCCCCTTCCCTGAAGGTGCTGACTCTCTCTCCCCCTCCCCTTTAGGTGCTGACTCTTTCTCCCCCTCCCTTGAAGGTGCTGATTGTCTCTCACTCCCCTGTAGGTGCTGACTCTCTCTCTCCTTCTCCTGAGGGTGCTGACACTCTCTCCCTCCCCTGAAGGTGCTGACTCTCTCTCCCTCCCCTGAAGGTGCTGTCTCTCTCTCACTCCCCTGTAGGTGCTGACTCTCTCTCTCCCTCCCCTGTAGGTGCTGACTCTCTCTCTCTCCCCTGAATGTGCTGACTCTCTCTCTCCCTCTCCTGAAAGTGCTGACTCTCTCTGTCCCTCCCCTGAAGGTGCTGACTCTCTCTCTCCCTCCCCTGAAAGTGCTGACTCTCTCTCTCCCTCCCCTGAAGCTGCTGACTCTCTCTCTTTCCCCTCAAGGTGCTGACCTTCACTGATCCTTCGTCACTGTCCCTGTGATCCTCGCCCTGTGTTGCTCCCCTTTGTTCCTTTCCCTGTGTTTCTGACCCTGTGTTCGAGACCCTGTGTTACTGCCCTGTGCTCCTTGCCCTGTCTTCCTGACCCTGTATTCCTGACACTGTGTTGTTGACCCTGTATTCCTGGCCCTGTGTTCCTGGCCCTGTGTTCCAGGACCTGTGTTCCAGACACTGTATTCCAGGCCCTGTATTCCTGGCCCTGTATTCCTGACACTGTATTCCTGGCCCTGTATTCCTGACCCTGTATTCCTGACACTGTGTTTCTGGCCCTGTATTCCTGGCCGTGTGTTCCTGGCCCTGTGTTCCTGTCCCTGTGTTCCGGTCCCTGCGTTCCGGTCCCTGTGTTCCTGCCCCTGTGTTCCTGCCCCTGTGTTCCTGTCCCTGTGTTCCTGGCCCTGTGTTCCTGTCCCTGTGTTCCTTCGCAAGTGTTCCTGGCCCCTTGTTCCTGCGCTTGTGTTCCGGTTCCTGTGTTCCTGCCCCAGTGTTCCTGGCCCCTTGTTCCTGGCCCCTTGTTCCTGTCCCTGTGTTCCGGTCCCTATGTTCCTGCCCCTGTGTACCTGGCCCAGTGCTCCTCACCCTGTGTTCCTGCCCCTGTATTCCTGTCCCAGTGTTCCAGCCCCTGTGTTCCGGTCCCTGTGTTCCTGCCCCTGTGTTCCAGCCCCTGTGTTCCGGTCCCTGTGTTCCTGCCCCTGTGTTCCTGCCCCTGTGTTCCTGACCCTCTGTTCCTGCCCCTGTGTTCCTGCCCCTGTGTTCCTATCCCTGTGTTCCGGTCCCTGTGCTCCTGCCCCTGTGCTCCTGCCCCTGTCTTCCTGTCCCTGTGTTCCGGACCCTGTGTTCCGGTCCCTGTGTTCCGGTCCCTGTGTTCCTGCCCCTGTGTTCCTATCCCTGTATTCCGGTCCCTGTGCTCCTGCCCCTGTGTTCCTGGCCCTGTCTTCCTGTCCCTGTGTGCCGGTCCCTGTGTTCCGGTCCCTGTGTTCCTGCCCCTGTGTTCCTGGCCCTATGTTCCAGGCCCTGTGCTCCTGCCCCTGTGTTCCTGGCCCTGTCTTCCTGGCCCTGTGCTCCTGTCCCTGTGTTCCTGCCCCTGTATTCTTGGCCCTGTGTTCCTGCCCCTGTATTCCTGACCCTGTATTCCTGGCCCTGTGTTCCTGCCCGTGTGTTCCTTCCCCTGTATTCCTGACCATGTATTCCTGGCCCTGTGTTCCTGCCCCTGTGTTCCGGTCCCTGTGTTCCGGTCCCTGTGTTCCTACCCCTGTGTTCCTGGCCCTTTGTTCCTGCACCTTTGTTCCTGGCCCTGTGTTCCTGCCCCTGTGTTCCTGGCCCTGTGTTCCTGGCCCTGTGTTCCAGACTCTGTGTTCCTGACTCTGTGTTACTGGCCCTGTGTTCCTGTGTCTGTGTTCCTGACTCTGTGTTCCAGCCCCTGTGTTCCTGCACCTGTGTTCCTGGCCCCTTGTTCCTGCCCCTGTGTTCCGGTCCCTGTGTTCCTGCCCCTGTGTTCCTGACTCTGTGTTCCAGCCCCTGTGTTCCTAGCCCTTTGTTCCTGCCGCTGTGTTCCTGCCCAGTGCTCCTCACCCTGTGTTCCTGCCCCTGTATTCCTGCCCCTGTGTTCCTGCCCCTGTGTTCCTGGCCCTGTGTTCCTGGCCCTGTGCTCCTGCCCCTGTGCTCCTGCCCCTGTGTTCCTGGCCCTGTGTTCCTGTCCCTGTGTTCCTGTCCCTGTGCTCCTGCCCCTGTATTCCTGGCCCTGTGTTCCTGCCCCTGTATTCCTGTCCCTGTGTTCCTCTGCCCTGTGCTCCTGCGCCTGTGCTCCTGCCCCTATGTTCCTGCCCCTGTGTTCCTGGCCCTGTATTCCTGACCCTGTATTCCTGGCCCTGTGTTCCTGCCCCTGTGTTCCTGGCCCTGTATTCCTGGCCCTGTATTCCTGACCCTGTATTCGTGGCCCTGTGTTCCTCTGCCCTGTGTTCCTGGCCCTGTGTTCCTGCCCCTGTGTTCCACGCCCTGTATTCCTGACCCTTTGTTCCTGCCCCTGTGTTCCTGCCCCTGTGTTCCTGGCCCTGTGTTCCTGTCCCTGTGTTCCTGCCCCTGTGTTCCTGGCCCTGTATTCCTGCCCCTGTATTCCTGGCCCTTTGTTCCTGGCCCTGTATTCCTGCCCCTGTGTTCCTGCGCCTGTATTCCTGACTCTGTGTTCCTGCCCCTGTGTTCCGGTCCCTGTGTTCCTGCCCCTGTGTTCCTGGTCCCCTGTTCCTGTCCCTGTGTTCCGGTCCCTGTGTTCCTGCCCCTGTGTACCAGGCCCTGTGTTCCTGTCCCTGTGTTCCGGTCCCTGTGTTCCTGCCCCTGTGTTCCTGCCCCTGTGTTCCAGCCCCTGTGTTCCTAGCCCTTTGTTCCTGCCCCTGTGTTCCTGCCCCTGTGCTCCTCGCCCTGTGTTCCTGCCCCTGTGTTCCTGCCCCTGTGTTCCTGCCCCTGTGTTCCTGTCCCTGTCTTCCGGTCCCTGTGTTCCTGCCCCTGTGTTCTTGACTCTGTGTCCCTGCCCCTGTGTTCCTGGCCCTGTGTTCCTGTCCCTGTGTTCCTGTCCCAGTGTTCCAGCCCCTGTGTTCCGGTCCCTGTGTTCCTGCCCCTGTGTTCCAGCCCCTGTGTTCCGGTCCCTGTGTTCCTGCCCCTGTGTTCCTGCCCCTGTGTTCCTGACCCTCTGTTCCTGCCCCTTTGTTCCTGCCCCTGTGTTCCTACCCCTGTGTTCCGGTCCCTGTGCTCCTGCCCCTGTGCTCCTGCCCCTGTCTTCCTGTCCCTGTGTTCCGGTCCCTGTGTTCCGGTCCCTGTGTTCCGGTCCCTGTGTTCCTGCCCCTGTGTTCCTATCCCTGTATTCCGGTCCCTGTGCTCCTGCCCCTGTGTTCCTGGCCCTGTCTTCCTGTCCCTGTGTGCCGGTCCCTGTGTTCCGGTCCCTGTGTTCCTGCCCCTGTGTTCCTGGCCCTATGTTCCAGGCCCTGTGCTCCTGCCCCTGTGTTCCTGGCCCTGTCTTCCTGGCCCTGTGCTCCTGCCCCTGTGTTCCTGGCCCTGTGTTCCTGTCCCTGTGCTCCTGCCCCTGTATTCCTGGCCCTGTGTTCCTGCCCCTGTATTCCTGACCCTGTATTCCTGGCCCTGTGTTCCTGCCCGTGTGTTCCTTCCCCTGTATTCCTGACCATGTATTCCTGGCCCTGTGTTCCTGCCCCTGTGTTCCGGTCCCTGTGTTCCGGTCCCTGTGTTCCTACCCCTGTGTTCCTGGCCCTTTGTTCCTGCACCTTTGTTCCTGGCCCTGTGTTCCTGCCCCTGTGTTCCTGGCCCTGTGTTCCTGGCCCTGTGTTCCTGGCCCTGTGTTCCAGACTCTGTGTTCCTGACTCTGTGTTACTGGCCCTGTGTTCCTGCCCCTGTGTTCCTGTGTCTGTGTTCCTGACTCTGTGTTCCAGCCCCTGTGTTCCTGCACCTGTGTTCCTGGCCCCTTGTTCCTGCCCCTGTGTTCCGGTCCCTGTGTTCCTGCCCCTGTGTTCCTGGTCCCCTGTTCCTGGCCCTGTGTTCCGGTCCCTGTGTTCCTGCCCCTGTGTTCCTGACTCTGTGTTCCAGCCCCTGTGTTCCTAGCCCTTTGTTCCTGCCGCTGTGTTCCTGCCCTGTGCTCCTCGCCCTGTGTTCCTGCCCCTGTGTTCCTGCCCCTGTGTTCCTGTCCCTGTGTTCCTGTCCCTGTCTTCCGGTCCGTGTGTTCCTGCCCCTGTGTTCTTGACTCTGTGTTCCTGCCCCTGTGTTCCTGCCCCAGTGTTCCTGGCCCTGTGTTCCTGCCCCTGTGTTCCTGCCCCTGTGTTCCTGTCCCTGTGTTCCTGTCCCTGTGTTCCGGTCCCTGTGTTCCGGTCCCTGTGTTCCTGCCCCTGTATTCCTGCCCCTGTGTTCCTGTCCCTGTGTTCCTGCCCCTGTGTTCCTGGCCCTGTGTCCCTATCCCTGTGTTCTGGTCCCTGTGTTCCTGCCCCTGTGTTCCTGGCCCTGTGTTCCTGTCCCTGTGTTCCGGTCCCTGTGTTCCTGCCCCCGTGTTACTGACTCTGTGTTCCAGCCCCTGTATTCCTGTCCCTGTGTTCCTGGCCCTGTGTTCCTGGCCCTGTGTTCCTGTCACTGTGTTCCGGTCCCTGTGTTCCTGCCCCTGTGTTCCTGGCCCTGTGTTCCAGGCCCTGTGCTCCTGCCCCTGTGTCCCTGACCCTGTGTCCCTGGCCCTGTGCTCCTGCCCCTGTGTTCCTGGCCCTGTGTTCCTGTCCCTGTGTTCCTGTCCCTGTGCTCCTGCCCCTGTGTTCCTGGCCCTGTGTTCCTGCCCCTGTATTCCTGTCCCTGTGTTCCTCTGCCCTGTGCTCCTGCCCCTGTGCTCCTGCCCCTATGTTCCTGCCCCTGTGTTCCTGGCCCTGTATTCCTGACCCTGTATTCCTGGCCCTGTGTTCCTAGCCCTTTGTTCCTGCCCCTGTGTTCCTGCCCCTGTGCTCCTCGCCCTGTGTTCCTGCCCCTGTGTTCCTGCCCCTGTGTTCCTGTCCCTGTGTTCCTGTCCCTGTCTTCCGGTCCCTGTGTTCCTGCCCCTGTGTTCCTGACTCTGTGTTCCTGCTCCTGTGTTCCTGTCCCTGTGTTCCTGCCCCTGTGTTCCTGGCCCTGCATTCCTGTCCCTGTGTTCCTGCCCCTGTGTTCCTGCCCATGTGTTCCTATCCCTGTGTTCCGGTCCCTGTGTTCCTGCCCCTGTGTTCCTGGCCCTGCGTTCCTGTCCCTGTGTTCCGGTCCCTGTGTTCCTGCCCCTGTGTTCCTGACTCTGTGTTCCAGCCCCTGTATTCCTGTTCCTGTCACTGTGTTCCTGTCCCTGTGTTCCGGTCCCTGTGTTCCTGGCCCTGTGTTCCTGCCCCTGTGTTCCTGGCCCTGTGTTCCAGGCCCTGTGCTCCTGCACCTGTGTTCCTGACCCTGTATTCCTGGCCCTGTGTTCCTGCCCCTGTGTTCCTGACCCTGTATTCCTGGCCCTGTGTTCCTGCCCCTGTGTTCCTGGCCCTGTATTCCTGGCCCTGTATTCCTGCCCCTGTGTTCCACGCCCTGAATTCCTGACCCTTTGTTCCTGCGCCTGTGTTCCTGGCCCTGTCTTCCTGGCCTTGTGTTCCGGTCCCTGTGTTCCTGCCCCTGTGTTCCGGTCCCTGTGTTCCTGCCCCTGTGTTCCTGACTCTGTGTTCCAGCCCCTGTATTCCTGTTCCTGTCACTGTGTTCCTGTCCCTGTGTTCCGGTCCCTGTGTTCCTGCCCCTGTGTTCCTGGCCCTGTGTTCCAGGCCCTGTGCTCCTGCCCCTGTGTTCCTGGCCCTGTCTTCCTGGCCCTGTGCTCCTGCCCCTGTGTTCCTGGCCCTGTGTTCCTGTCCCTGTGTTCCTGTCCCGGTGCTCCTGCCCCTGTATTCCTGGCCCTGTGTTCCTGCCCCTGTTTTCCTGACCCTGTATTCCTGGCCCTGTGTTCCTGCCCCTGTGTTCCTGTCCCTGTGCTCCTGCCCCTGTATTCCTGGCCCTGTGTTCCTGCTCCTGTATTCCAGACCCTGTATTCCTGGCCCTGTATTCCTGGCCCTGTGTTCCACGTCCTGTATTCCTGACCCTTTGTTCCTGCGCCTGTGTTCCTGCCCCTGTGTTCCGGTCTCTGTGTTCCTGTCCCTGTGTTCCTGTCCCTGTGTTCCGGTCCCTGTGTTCCGGTCCCTGTTTTCCGGTCCCTTTGTTCCGGTCCCTGTGTTCCTGCCCCTGTGTTCCTGTCCCTGTGCTCCTGCCCCTGTATTCCTGGCCCTGTGTTCCTGCTCCTGTATTCCTGACCCTGTATTCCTGGCCCTGTATTCCTGCCCCTGTGTTCCACGCCCTGTATTCCTGACCCTTTGTTCCTGCGCCTGTGTTCCTGCCCCTGTGTTCCGGTCCCTGTGTTCCTGTCCCTGTGTTCCGGTCCCTGTGTTCCGGTCCCTGTGTTCCTACCCCTGTGTTCCTGGCCCTTTGTTCCTGTCCCTGTGTTCCTGTCCCTGTGTTCCGGTCCCTGTGTTCCGGTCCCTGTGTTCCGGTCCCTGTGTTCCTACCCCTGTGTTCCTGGCCCTTTGTTCCTGCCCCTGTGTTCCTGGCCCTGTGTTCCTGGCCCTGTGTTCCTGCCCCTGTGTTCCTGGCCCTGTGTTCCAGACTCTGTGTTCCTGACTCTGTGTTACTGGCCCTGTGTTCCTGCCCCTGTGTTCCTGTGTCTGTGTTCCTGACTCTGTGTTCCAGCCCCTGTGTTCCTGCGCCTGTGTTCCTGGCCCCTTGTTCCTGCCCCTGTGTTCCGGTCCCTGTGCTCCTCGCCATGTGTTCCTGCCCCTGTGTTCCTGGCCCTGTGTTCCGGTCCCTGTGTTCCTGTCCCTGTCTTCCTGCCCCTGTGTTCCTGCCCCTGTGTTCCTGTCCCTGTGTTCCTGTCCCTGTGTTCCGGTCCCTGTGTTCCGGTCCCTGTGTTCCTGCCCCTATGTTCCTGTCCCTGTGTTCCTGCCCCTGTGTTCCTGGCCCTGTGTCCCTATCCCTGTGTTCCAGTCCCTGTGTTCCTGCCCCTGTGTTCCTGACCCTGTGTTCCGGTCCCTGTGTTCCGGTCCCTGTGTTCCTGCCCCTGTGTCCCTGGCCCTGTGTTCCTGGCCTGTGCTCCTGCCCCTGTATTCCTGGCCCTGTGTTCCTGCCCCTGTATTCCTGTCCCTGTGTTCCTCTGCCCTGTGCTCCTGCCCCTGTGCTCCTGCCCCTATGTTCCTGCCCCTGTGTTCCTGGCCCTGTATTCCTGACCCTGTGTTCCTGGCCCTGTATTCCTGACTCTGTGTTCCAGCCCCTGTATTCCTGTTCCTGTCACTGTGTTCCTGTCCCTGTGTTTCTGCCCCTGTGTTCCACGCCCTGTATTCCTGACCCTGTGTTCCTGGCCCTGTATTCCTGACTCTGTGTTCCAGCCCCTGTATTCCTGTTCCTGTCACTGTGTTCCTGTCCCTGTGTTTCTGCCCCTGTGTTCCACGCCCTGTATTCCTGACCCTTTGTTCCTGCCCCTGTGTTCCTGCCCCTGTGTTACTGGCCCTGTGTTCCTGACCCGATGTTCCTGTCCCTGTGTTCCTGCCCCTGTGTTCCTGGCCCTGTATTCCTGCCCCTGTATTCCTGGCCCTGTGTTCCTGGCCCTGTATTCCTGCCCCTGTGCTCCACGCCCTGTATTCCTGACCCTTTGTTCCTGCGCCTGTGTTCCTGCCCCTGTGTTCCTGTGTCTGTGTTCCTGTCCCTGTGTTCCGGTCCCTGTGTTCCGGTCCCTGTGTTCCAGCCCCTGTGTTCCTGGCCCTTTGATCCTGCCGCTGTGTTCCTGGCCCTGTGTTCCTGGCCCTGTGTTCCTGACTCTGTGTTCCTGTCTCTGTGTTACTGGCCCTGTGTTCCTGTCCCTGTGTTCCTGTCCCTGTGTTCCTGACTCTGTGTTCCAGCCCCTGTGTTCCGGTCCCTGTGTTCCTGCGCCTGTCTTCCTGCCCCTGTGTTCCGGTCCCTGTGTTCCTGCCCCTGTGTACCTTGCCCTGTGTTACTGTCCCTGTGTTCCAGTCCCTGAGTTCCTGCCCCTGTGTTCCTGTCCCTGTGTTCCGGTCCCTGTGTTCCTGCCCCTGTGTTCTTGTCTCTGTGTTCCTATCCCTGTGTTCCTGGCCCTCTGTTCCGGTCCCTGTGTTCCTGCCCCTGTGTTCCTGTCCCTATGTTCCTGACTCTGTGTTCCTGTCCCTGTGTTCCTGTCCCTGTGTTCCTGCCCCTCTGTTCCTGGCCCTGTGTCCCTGTCCCTGTGTTCCGGTCCCTGTGTCCCTGCCCCTGTGTTCCTGTCCCTATGTTCCGGTCCCTGTGTTCCTGCCCCTGTGTTCCTGACTCTGTGTTCCAGCCCCTGTATTCCTGTTCCTGTCACTGTGTTCCTGTCCCTGTGTTCCGGTCCCTGTGTTCCGGTCCCTGTGTTCCTGCCCCTGTGTTCCTGGCACTGTGTTCCAGGCCCTGTGCTGCTGCCCCTGTGTTCCTGGCCCTGTGTTCCTGGCCCTGTGTTCCTAGCCCTGTGCTCCTGCCCCTGTGTTCCTGGCCCTGTGTTCCTGTCCCTGTGTTCCTGTCCCTGTGCTCCTGCCGCTGTATTCCTGGCCCTGTGTTCCTGACCCTGTATTGCTGTCCCTGAGTTACTCTGCCCTGTGCTCCTGCCCCTGTGCTCCTGCCCCTATGTTCCTGCTCCTGTATTCCTGCCCCTGTATTCCTGACCCTGTATTCCTGGCCCTGTGTTCCTGCCCCTGTGTTCCTGCCCCTGTGTTCCTGCCCCTGTGTTCCACGCCCTGTATTCCTGACCCTTTGTTCCTGCGCCTGTGTTCCTGACCCTGTGTTCCTGTCCCTGTGTTCCGGTCCCTGTGTTCCTACCCCTGTGTTCCTGGCCCTTTGTTCCTGCACCTGTGTTCCTGGCCCTGTGTTCCTGCCCCTGTGTTCCTGGCCCTGTGTTCCTGGCCCTGTGTTCCAGACTCTGTGTTCCTGACTCTGTGTTACTGGCCCTGTGTTCCTGCCCCTGTGTTCCTGCCCCTGTGTTCCTGGCCCTGTGTCCCTATCCCTGTGTTCCGGTCTCTGTGTTCCTGCCCCTGTGTTCCTGTCCCTATGTTCCGGTCCCTGTGTTCCTGCCCCTGTGTTCCTGACTCTGTGTTCCAGCCCCTGTGTTCCGAGCCCTTTGTTCCTGCCTCTGTGTTCCTGCCCTGTGCTCCTCGCCATGTGTTCCTGCCCCTGTGTTCCGGTCCCTGTGTTCCTGCCCCTGTGATCCTGGCCCTGCGTTCCTGTCCCTGTGTTCCGGTCCCTGTGTTCCTGCCCCTGTGTTCCTGACTCTGTGTTCCAGCCCCTGTATTCCTGTTCCTGTCACTGTGTTCCTGTCCCTGTGTTCCGGTCCCTGTGTTCCTGTCCCTGTCTTCTGGTCCCTGTGTTCCTGCCCCTGTGTTCTTGACTCTGTGTTCCTGCCCCTGTGTTCCTGGCCCTGTGTTCCTGCCCCTGTGTTCCTGCCCCTGTGTTCCTGTCCCTGTGTTCCTGTCCCTGTGTTCCTGCCCTGTGTTCCGGTCCCTGTGTTCCGGTCCCTGTGTTCCTGCCCCTGTGTTCCTGCCCCTGTGTTCATGTCCCTGTGTTCCTGCCCCTGTGTTCCTGGCCCTGTGTCCCTATCCCTGTGTTCCTGCCCCTGTGTTCCTGCCCCTGTGTTCATGTCCCTGTGTTCCTGCCCCTGTGTTCCTGGCCCTGTGTCCCTATCCCTGTGTTCCGGTCTCTGTGTTCCTGCCCCTGTGTTCCTGTCCCTGTGTTCCGGTCCCTGTGTTCCTGCCCCCGTGTTCCTGACTCTGTGTTCCAGCCCCTGTATTCCTGTCCCTGTGTTCCTGGCCCTGTGTTCCTGGCCCTGTGTTCCTGTCCCTGTGTTCATGTCCCTGTGTTCCGGTCCGTGTGTTCCTGCCCATGTGTTCCTGGCCCTTTGATCCTGCCGCTGTGTTCCTGGCCCTGTGTTCCTGGCCCTGTGTTCCTGACTCTGTGTTCCTGTCTCTGTGTTACTGGCCCTGTGTTCCGGTCCCTGTGTTCCTGCCCCTGTGTACCTTGCCCTGTGTTACTGTCCCTATGTTCCGGTCCCTGTGTTCCTGCCCCTGTGTTCCGGTCCCTGTGTTCCGGTCCCTGTGTTCCTGCCCCTGTGTTCTTGTCTCTGTGTTCCTGCCCCTGTGTTCCTGGCCCTGTGTTCCTGCCCCTGTGTTCCTGCCCCTGTGTTCCTGTCTCTGTGTTCCTGTCCCTATGTTCCGGTCCCTGTGTTCCTGCCCCTGTGTTCCGGTCCCTGTGTTCCGGTCCCTGTGTTCCTGCCCCTGTGTTCCTGACTCTGTGTTCCTGCCCCTGTGTTCCTGTCCCTGTGTTCCTGCCCCTCTGTTCCTGGCCCTGTGTTCCTGTCCCTGTGTTCCGGTACCTATGTTCCTGCCCCTGTGTTCCTGGCCCTGTGTTCCAGGCCCTATGCTCCTGCCCCTGTGTTCCTGGCCCTGTGTTCCTGGCACTGTGTTCCTGGCCCTGTGCTCCTGCCCCTGTGTTCCTGGCCCTGTGTTCCTGTCCCTGTGTTCCTGTCCCTGTGCTCCTGCCGCTGTATTCCTGGCCCTGTGTTCCTGACCCTGTATTCCTGTCCCTGTGTTACTCTGCCCTGTGCTCCTGCCCCTGTGCTCCTGCCCCTATTTTCCTGCTCCTGTGTTCCTGGCCCTGTATTCGTGACCCTGTATTCCTGGCCCTGTGTTCCTGCCCCTGTGTTCCTGCCCCTGTGTTCCTGGCCCTGTATTCCTGACCCTGTATTCCTGACCCTTTGTTCCTGCGCCTGTGTTCCTGCCCCTGTGTTCCTGTGTCTGTGTTCCTGTCCCTGTGTTCCGGTCCCTGTGTTCCGGTCCCTGTGTTCCTGCCCCTGTGTTCCTGGCCCTGTGTTCCAGACTCTGTGTTCCTGACTCTGTGTTCCTGGCCCTGTGTTCCTGCCCCTGTCTTCCTGCGTCTGTGTTCCTGACTCTGTGTTCCAGCCCCTGTGTTCCGGTCCCTGTGTTCCTGCGCCTGTGTTCGTGCCCCTTGTTCCTTCCCCTGTGTTCCAGTCCCTGTGTTCCTGCCCCTGTGTACCTGGCCCTGTGTTCCTGTCCCTGTGTTCCAGCCCCTGTGTTCCTAGCCCTTTGTTTCTGCCCCTGTGTTCCTGCCCTGTGCTCCTCGCCCTGTGTTCCTGCCCCTGTGTTCCTGCCCCTGTGTTCCTGCCCCTGTGTTCCTGTCCCTGTCTTCCGGTCCCTGTGTTCCTGCCCCTGTGTTCTTGACTCTGTGTTCCTGCCCCTGTGTTCCTTCCCCTGTGTTCCTGGCCCTGTGTTCCTGCCCCTGTGTTCCTGCCCCTGTGTTCCGGTCCCTGTGTTCCTGTCCCTGTGTTCCTGCCCAGTGTTCCGGTCCCTGTGTTCCTGCCCCCGTGTTCCTGACTCTGTGTTCCTGCCCCTGTGTTCCTGTCCCTGTGTTCCTGCCCCTGTGTTCCGGTCCCTGTGTCCCTATCCCTGTGTTCCTGCCCCTGTGTTCCGGTCCCTGTGTTCCTGCCCCCGTGTTCCTGACTCTGTGTTCCTGCCCCTGTGTTCCTGTCCCTGTGTTCCTGCCCCTGTGTTCCTGGCCCTGTGTCCCTATCCCTGTGTTCCGGTCCCAGTGTTCCAGCCCCTGTGTTCCTGGTCCTGTGTTCCGGTCCCTGTGTTCCTGCCCCTGTGTTCCTGACTCTGTGTTCCAGCCCCTGTGTTCCTGGCCCTCTGTTCCTGGCCCTGTGTTCCTGTCCCTGTGTTCCTGTCACTGTGTTCCTGTCCCTGTGTACCGGTCCCTGTGTTCCGGTCCCTGTGCTCCTGTCCCTGTGTTCCTGGTCCTGTGTTCCTGGCCCTGTGCTCCTGCCCCTGTGTTCCTGGCCCTGTGTTCCTGTCCCTGTGTTCCTGTCCCTGTGCTCCTGCCCCTGTATTCCTGGCCCTGTGTTCCTGCCCCTGTATTCCTGTCCCTGTGTTCCTCTGCCCTGTGCTCCTGCCCCTGTGCTCCTGCCCCTATGTTCCTGCCCCTGTGTTCCTGGCCCTGTATTCCTGACCCTGTATTCCTGTCCCTGTGCTCCTGACCCTGTATTCCTGGCCCTGTGTTCCTGGCCCTGTATTCCTGACCCTGTATTCCTGGCCCTGTGTTCCTGCCCCTGTGTTCCTGGCCCTGTATTCCTGGCCCTGTATTCCTGACCATGTATTCTTGGCACTGTGTTCCTGGCCCTGTGTTCCAGGACCTGTGTTCCTGACCCTGTATTCATGCCCCTGTGTTCCTGGCCCTGTGTTCCTGGCCCTGTGTTCCTGACCCTATGTTCCTGTCCCTGTGTTCCGGTCCCTGTGTTCCCGTCTCTGTGTTCCTGCCCCTGTGTTCCTGGCCTGTGTTCCAGGCCCTGTGCTCCTGCCCCTGTATTCCTGGCCCTGTGTTCCTGCCCCTGTATTCCTGTCCCTGTGTTCCTCTGCCCTGTGCTCCTGCCCCTGTGCTCCTGCCCCTGTATTCCTGCCCCTATGTTCTTGCCCCTGTGTTCCTGGCCCTGTATTCCTGACCCTGTATTCCTGGCCCTGTGTTCCTGCCCCTGTCTTCCGGTCCCTGTGTTCCGGTCCCTGTGTTCCTGCCCCTGTGTTCCTGACTCTCTGTTCCAGCCCCTGTATTCCTGTTCCTGTCACTGTGTTCCTGTCCCTGTGTTCCTGCCCCTGTGTTCCACGCCCTGTATTCCTGACCCTTTGTTCCTGCCCCTGTGTTCCTGCCCCTGTGTTCCTGCCCCTGTGTTCCTGGCCCTGTATTCCTTCCCTGTATTCCTGGCCCTGTGTTCCTAGCCCTGTATTCCTGCCCCTGTGTTCCTGGCCCTGTATTCCTGGCCCTGTGTTCCTAGCCCTGTATTCCTGCCCCTGTGTTTCTGCCCCTGTGTTCCTGGCCCTGTATTCCTTCCCTGTATTCCTGGCCCTGTGTTCCTAGCCCTGTATTCCTGCCCCTGTGTTCCTGCCCCTGTGTTCCTGGCCCTGTGTTCCTGACCCGATGTTCCTGCCCCTGTGTTCCACGCCCTGTATTCCTGACCCTTTGTTCCTGCCCCTGTGTTCCTGCCCCTGTGTTCCTGCCCCTGTGTTCCTGGCCCTGTATTCCTTCCCTGTATTCCTGGCCCTGTGTTCCTAGCCCTGTATTCCTGCCCCTGTGTTCCTGGCCCTGTATTCCTTCCCTGTGTTCCTGTCCCTGTGTTCCTGTCCCTGTGTTCCTGCCCCTGTGTTCCTGTGTCTGTGTTCCTGACTCTGTGTTCCAGCCCCTGTGTTCCGGTCCCTGTGTTCCTGCGCCTGTGTTCCTGGCCCCTTGTTCCTGCCCCTGTGTTCCGGTCCCTGTGTTCCTGCCCCTGTGTACCTGGCCCTGTGTACCTGGCCCTGTGTTCCTGTCCCTGTGTTCCGGTCCCTGTGTTCCTGCCCCTGTGTTCCTGCCCCTGTGTTCCTGTCCCTGTGTTGCTGCCCCTGTGTTCCGGTCCCTGTGTTCCTGCCCCTGTGTTCCTGACTCTGTGTTCCTGCCCCTGTGTTCCTGACCCTGTGTTCCTGGCCCTGTGTCCCTATCCCTGTGTTCCGGTCCCTGTGTTCCTGCCCCTGTGTTCCTGGCCCTGTGTTCCTGTCCCTGTGTTCCGGCCCCTGTGTTCCTGACTCTGTGTTCCAGCCCCTGTATTGATGTTCCTGACTCTGTGTTCCAGCCCCTGTATTCCTGTCCCTGTTTTCCTGGCCCTGTGTTCCTGGCCCTGTGTTCCTGTCCCTGTGTTCCTGGCCCTGTGTTCCTGGCCCTGTGTTCCGGTCCCTGTGTTCCGGTCCCTGTGTTCCTGTCACTGTGTTCCTGTCCCTGTGTTCCGGTCCCTGTGTTCCGGTCCCTGTGTTCCGGTCCCTGTGCTCCTGCCCCTGTGTTCCTGGCCCTGTGTTCCAGGCCCTATGCTCCTGCCCCTGTGTTCCTGGCCCTGTGTTCCTGGCACTGTGTTCCTGGCCCTGTGTTCCTGTCCCTGTGTTCCTGTCCCTGTGCTCCTGCCGCTGTATTCCTGGCCCTGTGTTCCTGACCCTGTATTCCTGTCCCTGAGTTACTCTGCCCTGTGCTCCTTCCCCTGTGCTCCTGCCCCTATTTTCCTGCTCCTGTGTTCCTGGCCCTGTATTCGTGACCCTGTATTCCTGGCCCTGTGTTCCTGCCCCTGTGTTCCTGCCCCTGTGTTCCTGGCCCTGTATTCCTGACCCTGTATTCCTGACCCTTTGTTCCTGCGCCTGTGTTCCTGCCCCTGTGTTCCTGTGTCTGTGTTCCTGTCCCTGTGTTCCGGTCCCTGTGTTCCGGTCCCTGTGTTCCTGCCCCTGTGTTCCTGGCCCTGTGTTCCAGACTCTGTGTTCCTGACTCTGTGTTCCTGGCCCTGTGTTCCTGCCCCTGTCTTCCTGCGTCTGTGTTCCTGACTCTGTGTTCCAGCCCCTGTGTTCCTGCCCCTGTGTTCGTGCCCCTTGTTCCTTCCCCTGTGTTCCAGTCCCTGTGTTCCTGCCCCTGTGTACCTGGCCCTGTGTTCCTGTCCCTGTGTTCCTGTCCCTGTCTTCCGGTCCCTGTGTTCCAGCCCCTGTGTTCCTAGCCCTTTGTTTCTGCCCCTGTGTTCCTGCCCTGTGCTCCTCGCCCTGTGTTCCTGCCCCTGTGTTCCTGCCCCTGTGTTCCTGCCCCTGTGTTCCTGTCCCTGTCTTCCGGTCCCTGTGTTCCTGCCCCTGTGTTCTTGACTCTGTGTTCCTGCCCCTGTGTTCCTGCCCCTGTGTTCCTGGCCCTGTGTTCCTGCCCCTGTGTTCCTGCCCCTGTGTTCCTGTCCCTGTGTTCCTGCCCCTGTGTTCCTGTCCCTGTCTTCCGGTCCCTGTGTTCCTGCCCCTGTGTTCTTGACTCTGTGTTCCTGCCCCTGTGTTCCTGCCCTGTGTTCCGGTCCCTGTGTTCCTGCCCCTGTGTTCCTGCCCCTGTGTTCCGGTCCCTGTGTTCCTGCCCCCGTGTTCCTGACTCTGTGTTCCTGCCCCTGTGTTCCTGTCCCTGTGTTCCTGCCCCTGTGTTCCTGGCCCTGTGTCCCTATCCCTGTGTTCCGGTCCCAGTGTTCCAGCCCCTGTGTTCCTGGCCCTGTGTTCCGGTCCCTGTGTTCCTGCCCCTGTGTTCCTGACTCTGTGTTCCAGCCCCTGTGTTCCTGGCCCTCTGTTCCTGGCCCTGTGTTCCTGTCCCTGTGTTCCTGTCACTGTGTTCCTGTCCCTGTGTACCGGTCCCTGTGTTCCGGTCCCTGTGCTCCTGTCCCTGTGTTCCTGGTCCTGTGTTCCTGGCCCTGTGCTCCTGCCCCTGTGTTCCTGGCCCTGTGTTCCTGTCCCTGTGTTCCTGTCCCTGTGCTCCTGCCCCTGTATTCCTGGCCCTGTGTTCCTGCCCCTGTATTCCTGTCCCTGTGTTCCTCTGCCCTGTGCTCCTGCCCCTGTGCTCCTGCCCCTATGTTCCTGCCCCTGTGTTCCTGGCCCTGTATTCCTGACCCTGTATTCCTGTCCCTGTGCTCCTGACCCTGTATTCCTGGCCCTGTGTTCCTGGCCCTGTGCTCCTGCCCCTGTATTCCTGGCCCTGTGTTCCTGCCCCTGAATTCCTGTCCCTGTGTTCTTCTGCCCTGTGCTCCTGCCCCTGTGTTCCTGCCCCTATGTTCTTGCCCCTGTGTTCCTGGCCCTGTATTCCTGACCCTGTATTCCTGGCCCTGTGTTCCTGCCCCTGTCTTCCGGTCCCTGTGTTCCGGTCCCTGTGTTCCTGCCCCTGTGTTCCTGACTCTCTGTTCCAGCCCCTGTATTCCTGTTCCTGTCACTGTGTTCCTGTCCCTGTGTTCCTGCCCCTGTGTTCCACGCCCTGTATTCCTGACCCTTTGTTCCTGCCCCTGTGTTCCTGCCCCTGTGTTCCTGCCCCTGTGTTCCTGGCCCTGTATTCCTTCCCTGTATTCCTGGCCCTGTGTTCCTAGCCCTGTATTCCTGCCCCTGTGTTCCTGGCCCTGTATTCCTGGCCCTGTGTTCCTAGCCCTGTATTCCTGCCCCTGTGTTCCTGCCCCTGTGTTCCTGGCCCTGTATTCCTTCCCTGTATTCCTGGCCCTGTGTTCCTAGCCCTGTATTCCTGCCCCTGTGTTCCTGCCCCTGTGTTCCTGGCCCTGTGTTCCTGACCTGATGTTCCTGCCCCTGTGTTCCACGCCCTGTATTCCTGACCCTTTGTTCCTGCCCCTGTGTTCCTGCCCCTGTGTTCCTGCCCCTGTGTTCCTGGCCCTGTATTCCTTCCCTGTATTCCTGGCCCTGTGTTCCTAGCCCTGTATTCCTGCCCCTGTGTTCCTGGCCCTGTATTCCTTCCCTGTGTTCCTGTCCCTGTGTTCCTGTCCCTGTGTTCCTGCCCCTGTGTTCCTGTGTCTGTGTTCCTGACTCTGTGTTCCAGCCCCTGTGTTCCGGTCCCTGTGTTCCTGCGCCTGTGTTCCTGGCCCCTTGTTCCTGCCCCTGTGTTCCGGTCCCTGTGTTCCTGCCCCTGTGTACCTGGCCCTGTGTACCTGGCCCTGTGTTCCTGTCCCTGTGTTCCGGTCCCTGTGTTCCTGCCCCTGTGTTCCTGCCCCTGTGTTCCTGTCCCTGTGTTGCTGCCCCTGTGTTCCGGTCCCTGTGTTCCTGCCCCTGTGTTCCTGACTCTGTGTTCCTGCCCCTGTGTTCCTGCCCCTGTGTTCCTGGCCCTGTGTCCCTATCCCTGTGTTCCGGTCCCTGTGTTCCTGCCCCTGTGTTCCTGGCCCTGTGTTCCTGTCCCTGTGTTCCGGCCCCTGTGTTCCTGACTCTGTGTTCCAGCCCCTGTATTGATGTTCCTGACTCTGTGTTCCAGCCCCTGTATTCCTGTCCCTGTTTTCCTGGCCCTGTGTTCCTGGCCCTGTGTTCCTGGCCCTGTGTTCCTGTCCCTGTGTTCCGGTCCCTGTGTTCCGGTCCCTGTGTTCCTGTCACTGTGTTCCTGTCCCTGTGTTCCGGTCCCTGTGTTCCGGTCCCTGTGTTCCGGTCCCTGTGCTCCTGCCCCTGTGTTCCTGGCCCTGTGTTCCAGGCCCTATGCTCCTGCCCCTGTGTTCCTGGCCCTGTGTTCCTGGCACTGTGTTCCTGGCCCTGTGCTCCTGCCCCTGTGTTCCTGGCCCTGTGTTCCTGTCCCTGTGTTCCTGTCCCTGTGCTCCTGCCGCTGTATTCCTGGCCCTGTGTTCCTGACCCTGTATTCCTGTCCCTGAGTTACTCTGCCCTGTGCTCCTGCCCCTGTGCTCCTCCCCTATTTTCCTGCTCCTGTGTTCCTGGCCCTGTATTCGTGACCCTGTATTCCTGGCCCTGTGTTCCTGCCCCTGTGTTCCTGCCCCTGTGTTCCTGGCCCTGTATTCCTGACCCTGTATTCCTGACCCTTTGTTCCTGCGCCTGTGTTCCGGTCCCTGTGTTCCGGTCCCTGTGTTCCTGCCCCTGTGTTCCTGGCCATGTGTTCCAGACTCTGTGTTCCTGACTCTGTGTTCCTGGCCCTGTGTTCCTGCCCCTGTCTTCCTGCGTCTGTGTTCCTGACTCTGTGTTCCAGCCCCTGTGTTCCGGTCCCTGTGTTCCTGCCCCTGTGTACCTGGCCCTGTGTTCCTGTCCCTGTGTTCCAGCCCCTGTGTTCCTAGCCCTTTGTTTCTGCCCCTGTGTTCCTGCCCTGTGCTCCTCGCCCTGTGTTCCTGCCCCTGTGTTCCTGCCCCTGTGTTCCTGCCCCTGTGTTCCTGTCCCTGTCTTCCGGTCCCTGTGTTCCTGCCCTGTGTTCCGGTCCCTGTGTTCCTGCCCCTGTGTTCCTGCCCCTGTGTTCCGGTCCCTGTGTTCCTGCCCCCGTGTTCCTGACTCTGTGTTCCTGCCCCTGTGTTCCTGTCCCTGTGTTCCAGACTCTGTGTTCCTGACTCTGTGTTCCTGGCCCTGTGTTCCTGCCCCCGTGTTCCTGACTCTGTGTTCCTGCCCCTGTGTTCCTGGCCCTGTGTTCCAGACTCTGTGTTCCTGACTCTGTGTTCCTGGCCCTGTGTTCCTGCCCCTGTCTTCCTGCGTCTGTGTTCCTGACTCTGTGTTCCAGCCCCTGTGTTCCGGTCCCTGTGTTCTTGACTCTGTGTTCCTGCCCCTGTGTTCCTGCCCCTGTGTTCCTGGCCCTGTGTTCCTGCCCCTGTGTTCCTGCCCCTGTGTTCCTGTCCCTGTCTTCCGGTCCCTGTGTTCCTGCCCCTGTGTTCTTGACTCTGTGTTCCTGCCCCTGTGTTCCTGCCCTGTGTTCCGGTCCCTGTGTTCCTGCCCCTGTGTTCCTGCCCCTGTGTTCCGGTCCCTGTGTTCCTGCCCCCGTGTTCCTGACTCTGTGTTCCTGCCCCTGTGTTCCTGCCCCTGTGTTCCTGCCCTGTGTTCCGGTCCCTGTGTTCCTGCCCCTGTGTTCCTGCCCCTGTGTTCCGGTCCCTGTGTTCCTGCCCCCGTGTTCCTGACTCTGTGTTCCTGCCCCTGTGTTCCTGTCCCTGTGTTCCTGACTCTGTGTTCCTGCCCCTGTGTTCCTGGCCCTGTGTCCCTATCCCTGTGTTCCGGTCCCAGTGTTCCAGCCCCTGTGTTCCTGGCCCTGTGTTCCGGTCCCTGTGTTCCTGCCCCTGTGTTCCTGACTCTGTGTTCCAGCCCCTGTGTTCCTGGCCCTCTGTTCCTGGCCCTGTGTTCCTGTCCCTGTGTTCCTGTCACTGTGTTCCTGTCCCTGTGTACCGGTCCCTGTGTTCCGGTCCCTGTGCTCCTGTCCTTGTGTTCCTGGTCCTGTGTTCCTGGCCCTGTGCTCCTGCCCCTGTGTTCCTGGCCCTGTGTTCCTGTCCCTGTGTTCCTGTCCCTGTGCTCCTGCCCCTGTATTCCTGGCCCTGTGTTCCTGCCCCTGTATTCCTGTCCCTGTGTTCCTCTGCCCTGTGCTCCTGCCCCTGTGCTCCTGCCCCTATGTTCCTGCCCCTGTGTTCCTGGCCCTGTATTCCTGACCCTGTATTCCTGTCCCTGTGCTCCTGACCCTGTATTCCTGGCCCTGTGTTCCTGGCCCTGTATTCCTGACCCTGTATTCCTGGCCCTGTGTTCCTGCCCCTGTGTTCCTGGCCCTGTATTCCTGGCCCTGTGTTCCAGGACCTGTGTTCCTGACCCTGTATTCATGCCCCTGTGTTCCTGGCCCTGTGTTCCTGGCCCTGTGTTCCTGACCCTATGTTCCTGTCCCTGTGTTCCGGTCCCTGTGTTCCCGTCCCTGTGTTCCTGCCCCTGTGTTCCTGGCCTGTGTTCCAGGCCCTGTGCTCCTGCCCCAGTGTTCCTGGCCCTGTGTTCCTGGCCCTGTGCTCCTGCCCCTGTATTCCTGGCCCTGTGTTCCTGCCCCTCTATTCCTGTCCCTGTGTTCCTCTGCCCTGTGCTCCTGCCCCTGTGCTCCTGCCCCTATGTTCTTGCCCCTGTGTTCCTGGCCCTGTATTCCTGACCCTGTATTCCTGGCCCTGTGTTCCTGCCCCTGTATTCCGGTCCCTGTGTTCCGGTCCCTGTGTTCCTGCCCCTGTGTTCCTGACTCTCTGTTCCAGCCCCTGTATTCCTGTTCCTGTCACTGTGTTCCTGTCCCTGTGTTCCTGCCCCTGTGTTCCACGCCCTGTATTCCTGACCCTTTGTTCCTGCCCCTGTGTTCCTGCCCCTGTGTTCCTGGCCCTGTGTTCCTGACCCGATGTTCCTGTCCCTGTGTTCCTGCCCCTGTGTTCCTGGCCCTGTATTCCTTCCCTGTATTCCTGGCCCTGTGTTCCTGGCCCTGTATTCCTGCCCCTGTGTTCCTGGCCCTGTATTCCTTCCCTGTGTTCCTGTCCCTGTGTTCCTGTCCCTGTGTTCCTGCCCCTGTGTTCCTGTGTCTGTGTTCCTGACTCTGTGTTCCAGCCCCTGTGTTCCGGTCCCTGTGTTCCTGCGCCTGTGTTCCTGGCCCCTTGTTCCTGCCCCTGTGTTCCGGTCCCTGTGTTCCTGCCCCTGTGTACCTGGCCCTGTGTACCTGGCCCTGTGTTCCTGTCCCTGTGTTCCGGTCCCTGTGTTCCTGCCCCTGTGTTCCTGCCCCTGTGTTCCTGTCCCTGTGTTGCTGCCCCTGTGTTCCGGTCCCTGTGTTCCTGCCCCTGTGTTCCTGACTCTGTGTTCCTGCCCCTGTGTTCCTGCCCCTGTGTTCCTGGCCCTGTGTCCCTATCCCTGTGTTCCGGTCCCTGTGTTCCTGCCCCTGTGTTCCTGGCCCTGTGTTCCTGTCCCTGTGTTCCGGCCCCTGTGTTCCTGACTCTGTGTTCCAGCCCCTGTATTGATGTTCCTGACTCTGTGTTCCAGCCCCTGTATTCCTGTCCCTGTTTTCCTGGCCCTGTGTTCCTGGCCCTGTGTTCCTGGCCCTGTGTTCCGGTCCCTGTGTTCCTGTCACTGTGTTCCTGTCACTGTGTTCCTGTCCCTGTGTTCCGGTCCCTGTGTTCCGGTCCCTGTGTTCCTGTCACTGTGTTCCTGTCACTGTGTTCCTGTCCCTGTGTTCCGGTCCCTGTGTTCCTGTCACTGTGTTCCTGTCCCTGATTTCCTGGCCCTGTGTTCCTGGCCCTGTGTTCCTGGCCCTGTGTTCCTGTCACTGTGTTCCTGTCCCTGTGTTCCGGTCCCTGTGTTCCGGTCCCTGTGTTCCGGTCCCTGTGCTCCTGCCCCTGTGTTCCTGGCCCTGTGTTCCTGGCCCTGTGCTCCTGCCCCTGTGTTCCTGGCCCTGTGTCCCTGTCCCTGTGTTCCTGTCCCTGTGCTCCTGCCCCTGTATTCCTGGCCCTGTGTTCCTGCCCCTGTATTGCTGTCCCTGTGTTCCTCTGCCCTGTGCTCCTGCCCCTGTGCTCCTGCCCCTATGTTCCTGCCCCTGTGTTCCTGGCCCTGTGTTCCTGACCCTATGTTCCTGTCCCTGTGTTCCTGCCCCTGTGTTCCTGGCCCTGTATTCCTGGCCCTGTATTCCTGGCCCTGTATTCCTGACCCTGTATTCCTGGCCCTGTATTCATGGCCCTGTGTTCCTGGCCCTGTGTTCCAGGACCTGTGTTCCTGACTCTGTGTTCCAGCCCCTGTGTTCCGGTCCCTGTGTTCCTGCGCCTGTGTTTCTGGACCCTTGTTCCTGCCCCTGTTTTCCGGTCCCTGTGTTCCTGCCCCTGTGTTCCTGGTCACCTGTTCCTGTCCCTGTGTTCCGGTCCCTGTGTTCCGGTCCCTGTGTACCTGTGTCTGTGTTCCTGTCCCTGTGTTCCGGTCCCTGTGTTCCGGTCCCTGTGTTCCTGCCCCTGTGTTCCTTATCCTGTGTTCCAGACTCTGTGTTCCAGACTCTGTGTTACTGACTCTGTGTTACTGACTCTGTGTTCCAGCCCCTGTGTTCCGGTCCCTGTGTTCCTGCGCCTGTGTTCCTGGCCCCTTGTTCCTGCCCCTGTGTTCCGGTCGCTGTGTTCCTGCCCCTGTCTTCCTGGTCCCCTGTTCCTGTCCCTGTGTTCCGCTCCCTGTGTTCCTGCCCCTGTGTACCTGGCCCTGTGTTCCAGCCCCTGTGTTCCAGCCCCTGTGTTCCTGTCCCTGTGTTCCTGTCCCTGTCTTCCGGTCCCTGTGTTCCTGCCCCTGTGTTCTTGACTCTGTGTTCCTGCCCCTGTGTTCCTGCCCCTGTGTTCCGGTCCCTGTGTTCCTGCCCCTGTGTTCCGGTCCCTGTGTTCCAGCCCCTGTGTTTCTGCCCCTGTGTTCCTGCCCTGGGCTCCTCGCCCTGTGTTCCTGCCCCTGTGTTCCTGCCCCTGTGTTCCTGTCCCTGTGTTCCTGTCCCTGTCTTCCGGTCCCTGTGTTCCTGCCCCTGTGTTCTTGACTCTGTGTTCCTGCGCCTGTGTTCCTGGCCCTGTGTTCCTGCCCCTGTGTTCCTGTCCCTGTGTTCCTGTCCCTGTGTTCCTGCCCTGTGTTCCTGCCCCTGTGTTCCGGTCCCTGTGTTCCAGCCCCTGTGTTCCTGACTCTGTGTTCCTGCCCCTGTGTTCCTGTCCCTGTGTTCCTGCCCCTGTGTTCCTGGCCCTGTGTCCCTATCCCTGTGTTCCGGTCCCTGTGTTCCTGCCGCTGTGTTCCTGGCCCTGTGTTCCAGCCCCTGTGTTCCAGCCCCTGTGTTCCTGTCCCTGTGTTCCTGTCCCTGTCTTCCGGTCCCTGTGTTCCTGCCCCTGTGTTCTTGACTCTGTGTTCCTGCCCCTGTGTTCCTGCCTCTGTGTTCCGGTCCCTGTGTTCCTGCCCCTGTGTTCCGGTCCCTGTGTTCCAGCCCCTGTGTTTCTGCCCCTGTGTTCCTGCCCTGGGCTCCTCGCCCTGTGTTCCTGCCCCTGTGTTCCTGCCCCTGTGTTCCTGTCCCTGTGTTCCTGTCCCTGTCTTCCGGTCCCTGTGTTCCTGCCCCTGTGTTCTTGACTCTGTGTTCCTGCGCCTGTGTTCCTGGCCCTGTGTTCCTGCCCCTGTGTTCCTGTCCCTGTGTTCCTGTCCCTGTGTTCCTGTCCCTGTGTTCCTGCCCCTGTGTTCCGGTCCCTGTGTTCCAGCCCCTGTGTTCCTGACTCTGTGTTCCTGCCCCTGTGTTCCTGTCCCTGTGTTCCTGCCCCTGTGTTCCTGGCCCTGTGTCCCTATCCCTGTGTTCCGGTCCCTGTGTTCCTGCCGCTGTGTTCCTGGCCCTGTGTTCCTGTCCCTGTGTTCCTGCCTCTGTATTCCTGTCCATGTTTTCCTGGCCCTGTGTTCCTGGCCCTGTGTTCCTGTCCCTGTGTTCCTGTCCCTGTGTTCCTGTCCCTGTGCTCCTGCCCCTGTGCTCCTGCCCCTATGTTCCTGCCCCTGTGTTCCTGGCACTGTATACCTGACCCTGTATTCCTTGCCCTGTGTTCCTGCCCCTGTGTTCCTGGCCCTGTATTCCTGGCCCTGTATTCCTGCCCCTGTATTCGTGGCCCTGTGTTCCTGGCCCTGTGTTCCAGGACCTGTGTTCCTGACCCAGTATTCATGCCCCTGTATTCCTGGCCCTGTGTTCCTGACCCTATGTTCCTGTCCCTGTGTTCCTGCCCCTGTGTTCCTGGCCCTGTATTCCTGGCCCTGTATTCCTGACCCTGTATTCCTGGCCCTGTGTTCCTGCCCCTGTGTTCCTGCCCCTGTGTTCGAAGCCCTGTATTCCTGACCCTTTGTTCCTGCCCCTGTGTTTCTGCCCCTGTGTTCCTGGCCCTGTATTCCTGACCCTGTATTCGTGGCCCTGTGTTCCTGGCCCTGTGTTCCAGGACCTGTGTTCCTGACCCTGTATTCATGCCCCTGTGTTCCTGCCCCTGTGTTCCTGGCCCTGTGCTCCTGACCCTATGTTCCTGTCCCTGTGTTCCTGCCCCTGTGTTCCTGGCCCTGTATTCCTGGCCCTGTTTTCCTGGCCCTGTGTTGCTCTGCCCTGTGTTCCTGCCCCTGTGTTCCAAGCACTGTATTCCTGACCCTTTGTTCCTGCCCCTGTGTTTCTGCCCGTGTGTTCCTGGCCCTGTATTCCTTGCCCTGTGTTCCTGCCCCTGTGTTCCTGGCCCTGGATTCCTTGCCCTGTGTTTCTGCCCCTATGTTCCTGCCCCTGTGTTTCTGCCCCTGTGTTCCTGGCCCTGGATTCCTTGCTCTGTGTTCCTGACCCTATGTTCCTGCCCCTGTGTTTCTGCCCCTGTGTTCCTGACTCTGTGTTCCTGGCCCTGTGTTCCTGACCCTATGTTCCTGGCCCTGTGTCACAGGCCCTGTGTTCCTGACCCTATCTTCCTGGCCCTGTGTTCCTGGCCCTGTGTTCCTGGCCCTGTGTTCCAGGACCTGTGTTCCTGACCCAGTATTCATGCCCCTGTATTCCTGGCCCTGTGTTCCTGACCCTATGTTCCTGTCCCTGTGTTCCTGCCCCTGTGTTCCTGGCCCTGTATTCCTGGCCCTGTATTCCTGACCCTGTATTCCTGGCCCTGTGTTCCTGCCCCTGTGTTCCTGCCCCTGTGTTCGAAGCCCTGTATTCCTGACCCTTTGTTCCTGCCCCTGTGTTTCTGCCCCTGTGTTCCTGGCCCTGTATTCCTGACCCTGTATTCGTGGCCCTGTGTTCCTGGCCCTGTGTTCCAGGACCTGTGTTCCTGACCCTGTATTCATGCCCCTGTGTTCCTGCCCCTGTGTTCCTGGCCCTGTGCTCCTGACCCTATGTTCCTGTCCCTGTGTTCCTGCCCCTGTGTTCCTGGCCCTGTATTCCTGGCCCTGTTTTCCTGGCCCTGTGTTGCTCTGCCCTGTGTTCCTGCCCCTGTGTTCCAAGCACTGTATTCCTGACCCTTTGTTCCTGCCCCTGTGTTTCTGCCCGTGTGTTCCTGGCCCTGTATTCCTTGCCCTGTGTTCCTGCCCCTGTGTTCCTGGCCCTGGATTCCTTGCCCTGTGTTTCTGCCCCTATGTTCCTGCCCCTGTGTTTCTGCCCCTGTGTTCCTGGCCCTGGATTCCTTGCTCTGTGTTCCTGACCCTATGTTCCTGCCCCTGTGTTTCTGCCCCTGTGTTCCTGACTCTGTGTTCCTGGCCCTGTGTTCCTGACCCTATGTTCCTGGCCCTGTGTCACAGGCCCTGTGTTCCTGACCCTATCTTCCTGGCCCTGTGTTCCTGGCCCTGTGTTCCTGACCCTATGTTCCTGCCCCTGTGTTCCTGACCCTGTGTTCCTGCCCCTGTGTTCCTGCCCCTGTGTTCCTGGCCCTGTGTTCCTGCCCCTATGTTCCTGGCCCTGTGTTCCTGCCCCTGTGTTCCTTATCCTGTGTTCCAGACTCTGTGTTACTGACTCTGTGTTACTGGCCCTGTGTTCCTGCCCCTGTGTTCCTGTGTCTGTGTTCCTGACTCTGTGTTCCTTATCCTGTGTTCCAGACTCTGTGTTACTGACTCTGTGTTCCTGCCCCTGTGTTCCTGCCCCTGTGTTCCTGGCCCTGTGTTCCTGCCCCTGTGTTCCTTATCCTGTGTTCCAGACTCTGTGTTACTGACTCTGTGTTCCTGCCCCTGTGTTCCTGCCCCTGTGTTCCTGGCCCTGTGTTCCTGCCCCTATGTTCCTGGCCCTGTGTTCCTGCCCCTGTGTTCCTTATCCTGTGTTCCAGACTCTGTGTTACTGACTCTGTGTTCCTGCCCCTGTGTTCCTGCCCCTGTGTTCCTTATCCTGTGTTCCAGACTCTGTGTTACTGACTCTGTGTTCCTGCCCCTGTGTTCCTGCCCCTGTGTTCCTGGCCCTGTGTTCCTGCCCCTATGTTCCTGACCCTATGTTCCTGCCTCTGTGTTCCTGACCCTGTGTTCCTGCCCCTGTGTTCCTGCCCCTGTGTTCCTGGCCCTGTGTTCCTGCCCCTATGTTCCTGGCCCTGGATTCCTTGCTCTGTGTTCCTGACCCTATGTTCCTGCCCCTGTGTTTCTGCCCCTGTGTTCCTGACTCTGTGTTCCTGGCCCTGTGTTCCTGACCCTATGTTCCTGGCCCTGTGTCACAGGCCCTGTGTTCCTGACCCTATGTTCCTGGCCCTGTGTTCCTGGCCCTGTGTTCCTGACCCTATGTTCCTGCCCCTGTGTTCCTGACCCTGTGTTCCTGCCCCTGTGTTCCTGCCCCTGTGTTCCTGGCCCTGTGTTCCTGCCCCTATGTTCCTGGCCCTGTGTTCCTGCCCCTGTGTTCCTTATCCTGTGTTCCAGACTCTGTGTTACTGACTCTGTGTTACTGGCCCTGTGTTCCTGCCCCTGTGTTCCTGTGTCTGTGTTCCTGACTCTGTGTTCCTTATCCTGTGTTCCAGACTCTGTGTTACTGACTCTGTGTTCCTGCCCCTGTGTTCCTGCCCCTGTGTTCCTGGCCCTGTGTTCCTGCCCCTGTCTTCCGGTCCCTGTGTTCCTGTCCCTGTGTTCCTGTCCCTGTGTTCCTGTCCCTGTGTTCCTGCCCTGTGTTCCTGCCCCTGTGTTCCGGTCCCTGTGTTCCAGCCCCTGTGTTCCTGACTCTGTGTTCCTGCCCCTGTGTTCCTGTCCCTGTGTTCCTGCCCCTGTGTTCCTGGCCCTGTGTCCCTATCCCTGTGTTCCGGTCCCTGTGTTCCTGCCGCTGTGTTCCTGGCCCTGTGTTCCTGTCCCTGTGTTCCTGCCTCTGTATTCCTGTCCATGTTTTCCTGGCCCTGTGTTCCTGGCCCTGTGTTCCTGTCCCTGTGTTCCTGTCCCTGTGCTCCTGCCCCTGTGCTCCTGCCCCTATGTTCCTGCCCCTGTGTTCCTGGCACTGTATACCTGACCCTGTATTCCTTGCCCTGTGTTCCTGCCCCTGTGTTCCTGGCCCTGTATTCCTGGCCCTGTATTCCTGACCCTGTATTCGTGGCCCTGTGTTCCTGGCCCTGTGTTCCAGGACCTGTGTTCCTGACCCAGTATTCATGCCCCTGTATTCCTGGCCCTGTGTTCCTGACCCTATGTTCCTGTCCCTGTGTTCCTGCCCCTGTGTTCCTGGCCCTGTATTCCTGGCCCTGTATTCCTGACCCTGTATTCCTGGCCCTGTGTTCCTGCCCCTGTGTTCCTGCCCCTGTGTTCGAAGCCCTGTATTCCTGACCCTTTGTTCCTGCCCCTGTGTTTCTGCCCCTGTGTTCCTGGCCCTGTATTCCTGACCCTGTATTCGTGGCCCTGTGTTCCTGGCCCTGTGTTCCAGGACCTGTGTTCCTGACCCTGTATTCATGCCCCTGTGTTCCTGCCCCTGTGTTCCTGGCCCTGTGCTCCTGACCCTATGTTCCTGTCCCTGTGTTCCTGCCCCTGTGTTCCTGGCCCTGTATTCCTGACCCTGTATTCGTGGCCCTGTGTTGCTGGCCCTGTGTTCCAGGACCTGTGTTCCTGACCCTGTATTCATGCCCCTGTGTTCCTGCCCCTGTGTTCCTGGCCCTGTGCTCCTGACCCTATGTTCCTGTCCCTGTGTTCCTGCCCCTGTGTTCCTGGCCCTGTATTCCTGGCCCTGTTTTCCTGGCCCTGTGTTGCTCTGCTCTGTGTTCCTGCCCCTGTGTTCCAAGCACTGTATTCCTGACCCTTTGTTCCTGCCCCTGTGTTTCTGCCCGTGTGTTCCTGGCCCTGTATTCCTTGCCCTGTGTTCCTGCCCCTGTGTTCCTGGCCCTGGATTCCTTGCCCTGTGTTTCTGCCCCTATGTTCCTGCCCCTGTGTTTCTGCCCCTGTGTTCCTGGCCCTGGATTCCTTGCTCTGTGTTCCTGACCCTATGTTCCTGCCCCTGTGTTTCTGCCCCTGTGTTCCTGACTCTGTGTTCCTGGCCCTGTGTTCCTGACCCTATGTTCCTGGCCCTGTGTCACAGGCCCTGTGTTCCTGACCCTATGTTCCTGGCCCTGTGTTCCTGGCCCTGTGTTCCTGACCCTATGTTCCTGCCCCTGTGTTCCTGACCCTGTGTTCCTGCCCCTGTGTTCCTGCCCCTGTGTTCCTGGCCCTGTGTTCCTGCCCCTATGTTCCTGGCCCTGTGTTCCTGCCCCTGTGTTCCTGTGTCTGTGTTCCTGACTCTGTGTTCCTTATCCTGTGTTCCAGACTCTGTGTTACTGACTCTGTGTTCCTGCCCCTGTGTTCCTGCCCCTGTGTTCCTGGCCCTGTGTTCCTGCCCCTGTGTTCCTTATCCTGTGTTCCAGACTCTGTGTTACTGACTCTGTGTTCCTGCCCCTGTGTTCCTGCCCCTGTGTTCCTGGCCCTGTGTTCCTGCCCCTATGTTCCTGGCCCTGTGTTCCTGCCCCTGTGTTCCTTATCCTGTGTTCCAGACTCTGTGTTACTGACTCTGTGTTCCTGGCCCTGTGTTCCTGCCCCTGTGTTCCTTATCCTGTGTTCCAGACTCTGTGTTACTGACTCTGTGTTCCTGCCCCTGTGTTCCTGCCCCTGTGTTCCTGGCCCTGTGTTCCTGCCCCTATGTTCCTGGCCCTGTGTTCCTGCCCCTGTGTTCCTTATCCTGTGTTCCAGACTCTGTGTTACTGACTCTGTGTTACTGGCCCTGTGTTCCAGCCCCTGTGTTCCGGTCCCTGTGTTCCTGCGCCTGTGTTCCTGGCCCCTTGTTCCTGCCCCTGTGTTCCGGTCGCTGTGTTCCTGCCCCTGTCTTCCTGGTCCCCTGTTCCTGTCCCTGTGTTCCGCTCCCTGTGTTCCTGCCCCTGTGTACCTGGCCCTGTGTTCCTGTCTCTGTGCTCCTGTCCCTGTGTTCCTGTCCCTGTCTTCCGGTCCCTGTGTTCCTGCCCCTGTGTTCCTGTCTCTGTGCTCCTGTCCCTGTCTTCCGGTCCCTGTGTTCCTGCCCCTGTGTTCCTGCCCCTGTGTTCCTGCCCCTGTGTTCCTGTCCCTGTGTTCCAGCCCCTGTGTTCCTGCCCCTGTGTTCCTGCCCCTGTGTTCCTGGCCCTGTGTTCCTGCCCCTGTGTTCCTTATCCTGTGTTCCAGACTCTGTGTTACTGACTCTGTGTTACTGGCCCTGTGTTCCTGCCCCTGTGTTCCTGTGTCTGTGTTCCTGACTCTGTGTTCCTTATCCTGTGTTCCAGACTCTGTGTTACTGACTCTGTGTTCCTGCCCCTGTGTTCCTGCCCCTGTGTTCCTGGCCCTGTGTTCCTGCCCCTGTGTTCCTTATCCTGTGTTCCAGACTCTGTGTTACTGACTCTGTGTTCCTGCCCCTGTGTTCCTGCCCCTGTGTTCCTGGCCCTGTGTTCCTGCCCCTATGTTCCTGGCCCTGTGTTCCTGCCCCTGTGTTCCTTATCCTGTGTTCCAGACTCTGTGTTACTGACTCTGTGTTCCTGGCCCTGTGTTCCTGCCCCTGTGTTCCTTATCCTGTGTTCCAGACTCTGTGTTACTGACTCTGTGTTCCTGCCCCTGTGTTCCTGCCCCTGTGTTCCTGGCCCTGTGTTCCTGCCCCTATGTTCCTGACCCTATGTTCCTGCCTCTGTGTTCCTGACCCTGTGTTCCTGCCCCTGTGTTCCTGCCCCTGTGTTCCTGGCCCTGTGTTCCTGCCCCTATGTTCCTGGCCCTGGATTCCTTGCTCTGTGTTCCTGACCCTATGTTCCTGCCCCTGTGTTTCTGCCCCTGTGTTCCTGACTCTGTGTTCCTGGCCCTGTGTTCCTGACCCTATGTTCCTGGCCCTGTGTCACAGGCCCTGTGTTCCTGACCCTATGTTCCTGGCCCTGTGTTCCTGGCCCTGTGTTCCTGACCCTATGTTCCTGCCCCTGTGTTCCTGACCCTGTGTTCCTGCCCCTGTGTTCCTGCCCCTGTGTTCCTGGCCCTGTGTTCCTGCCCCTATGTTCCTGGCCCTGTGTTCCTGCCCCTGTGTTCCTTATCCTGTGTTCCAGACTCTGTGTTACTGACTCTGTGTTACTGGCCCTGTGTTCCTGCCCCTGTGTTCCTGTGTCTGTGTTCCTGACTCTGTGTTCCTTATCCTGTGTTCCAGACTCTGTGTTACTGACTCTGTGTTCCTGCCCCTGTGTTCCTGCCCCTGTGTTCCTGGCCCTGTGTTCCTGCCCCTGTCTTCCGGTCCCTGTGTTCCTGTCCCTGTGTTCCTGTCCCTGTGTTCCTGTCCCTGTGTTCCTGCCCTGTGTTCCTGCCCCTGTGTTCCGGTCCCTGTGTTCCAGCCCCTGTGTTCCTGACTCTGTGTTCCTGCCCCTGTGTTCCTGTCCCTGTGTTCCTGCCCCTGTGTTCCTGGCCCTGTGTCCCTATCCCTGTGTTCCGGTCCCTGTGTTCCTGCCGCTGTGTTCCTGGCCCTGTGTTCCTGTCCCTGTGTTCCTGCCTCTGTATTCCTGTCCATGTTTTCCTGGCCCTGTGTTCCTGGCCCTGTGTTCCTGTCCCTGTGTTCCTGTCCCTGTGCTCCTGCCCCTGTGCTCCTGCCCCTATGTTCCTGCCCCTGTGTTCCTGGCACTGTATACCTGACCCTGTATTCCTTGCCCTGTGTTCCTGCCCCTGTGTTCCTGGCCCTGTATTCCTGGCCCTGTATTCCTGACCCTGTATTCGTGGCCCTGTGTTCCTGGCCCTGTGTTCCAGGACCTGTGTTCCTGACCCAGTATTCATGCCCCTGTATTCCTGGCCCTGTGTTCCTGACCCTATGTTCCTGTCCCTGTGTTCCTGCCCCTGTGTTCCTGGCCCTGTATTCCTGGCCCTGTATTCCTGACCCTGTATTCCTGGCCCTGTGTTCCTGCCCCTGTGTTCCTGCCCCTGTGTTCGAAGCCCTGTATTCCTGACCCTTTGTTCCTGCCCCTGTGTTTCTGCCCCTGTGTTCCTGGCCCTGTATTCCTGACCCTGTATTCGTGGCCCTGTGTTCCTGGCCCTGTGTTCCAGGACCTGTGTTCCTGACCCTGTATTCATGCCCCTGTGTTCCTGCCCCTGTGTTCCTGGCCCTGTGCTCCTGACCCTATGTTCCTGTCCCTGTGTTCCTGCCCCTGTGTTCCTGGCCCTGTATTCCTGACCCTGTATTCGTGGCCCTGTGTTGCTGGCCCTGTGTTCCAGGACCTGTGTTCCTGACCCTGTATTCATGCCCCTGTGTTCCTGCCCCTGTGTTCCTGGCCCTGTGCTCCTGACCCTATGTTCCTGTCCCTGTGTTCCTGCCCCTGTGTTCCTGGCCCTGTATTCCTGGCCCTGTTTTCCTGGCCCTGTGTTGCTCTGCTCTGTGTTCCTGCCCCTGTGTTCCAAGCACTGTATTCCTGACCCTTTGTTCCTGCCCCTGTGTTTCTGCCCGTGTGTTCCTGGCCCTGTATTCCTTGCCCTGTGTTCCTGCCCCTGTGTTCCTGGCCCTGGATTCCTTGCCCTGTGTTTCTGCCCCTATGTTCCTGCCCCTGTGTTTCTGCCCCTGTGTTCCTGGCCCTGGATTCCTTGCTCTGTGTTCCTGACCCTATGTTCCTGCCCCTGTGTTTCTGCCCCTGTGTTCCTGACTCTGTGTTCCTGGCCCTGTGTTCCTGACCCTATGTTCCTGGCCCTGTGTCACAGGCCCTGTGTTCCTGACCCTATGTTCCTGGCCCTGTGTTCCTGGCCCTGTGTTCCTGACCCTATGTTCCTGCCCCTGTGTTCCTGACCCTGTGTTCCTGCCCCTGTGTTCCTGCCCCTGTGTTCCTGGCCCTGTGTTCCTGCCCCTATGTTCCTGGCCCTGTGTTCCTGCCCCTGTGTTCCTTATCCTGTGTTCCAGACTCTGTGTTACTGACTCTGTGTTACTGGCCCTGTGTTCCTGCCCCTGTGTTCCTGTGTCTGTGTTCCTGACTCTGTGTTCCTTATCCTGTGTTCCAGACTCTGTGTTACTGACTCTGTGTTCCTGCCCCTGTGTTCCTGCCCCTGTGTTCCTGGCCCTGTGTTCCTGCCCCTGTGTTCCTTATCCTGTGTTCCAGACTCTGTGTTACTGACTCTGTGTTCCTGCCCCTGTGTTCCTGCCCCTGTGTTCCTGGCCCTGTGTTCCTGCCCCTATGTTCCTGGCCCTGTGTTCCTGCCCCTGTGTTCCTTATCCTGTGTTCCAGACTCTGTGTTACTGACTCTGTGTTCCTGGCCCTGTGTTCCTGCCCCTGTGTTCCTTATCCTGTGTTCCAGACTCTGTGTTACTGACTCTGTGTTCCTGCCCCTGTGTTCCTGCCCCTGTGTTCCTGGCCCTGTGTTCCTGCCCCTATGTTCCTGACCCTATGTTCCTGCCCCTGTGTTCCTGACCCTGTCTTCCTGCCCCTGTGTTCCTGCCCCTGTGTTCCTGGCCCTGTGTTCCTGCCCCTATGTTCCTGGCCCTGGATTCCTTGCTCTGTGTTCCTGACCCTATGTTCCTGCCCCTGTGTTTCTGCCCCTGTGTTCCTGACTCTGTGTTCCTGGCCCTGTGTTCCTGACCCTATGTTCCTGGCCCTGTGTTCCTGGCCCTGTGTTCCTGACCCTATGTTCCTGCCCCTGTGTTCCTGACCCTGTGTTCCTGCCCCTGTGTTCCTGCCCCTGTGTTCCTGGCCCTGTGTTCCTGCCCCTATGTTCCTGGCCCTGTGTTCCTGCCCCTGTGTTCCTTATCCTGTGTTCCAGACTCTGTGTTACTGACTCTGTGTTACTGGCCCTGTGTTCCTGCCCCTGTGTTCCTGTGTCTGTGTTCCTGACTCTGTGTTCCTTATCCTGTGTTCCAGACTCTGTGTTACTGACTCTGTGTTCCTGCCCCTGTGTTCCTGCCCCTGTGTTCCTGGCCCTGTGTTCCTGCCCCTGTGTTCCTTATCCTGTGTTCCAGACTCTGTGTTACTGACTCTGTGTTCCTGCCCCTGTGTTCCTGCCCCTGTGTTCCTGGCCCTGTGTTCCTGCCCCTATGTTCCTGGCCCTGTGTTCCTGCCCCTGTGTTCCTTATCCTGTGTTCCAGACTCTGTGTTACTGACTCTGTGTTCCTGGCCCTGTGTTCCTGCCCCTGTGTTCCTTATCCTGTGTTCCAGACTCTGTGTTACTGACTCTGTGTTCCTGCCCCTGTGTTCCTGCCCCTGTGTTCCTGGCCCTGTGTTCCTGCCCCTATGTTCCTGGCCCTGTGTTCCTGCCCCTGTGTTCCTTATCCTGTGTTCCAGACTCTGTGTTACTGACTCTGTGTTACTGGCCCTGTGTTCCAGCCCCTGTGTTCCGGTCCCTGTGTTCCTGCGCCTGTGTTCCTGGCCCCTTGTTCCTGCCCCTGTGTTCCGGTCGCTGTGTTCCTGCCCCTGTCTTCCTGGTCCCCTGTTCCTGTCCCTGTGTTCCGCTCCCTGTGTTCCTGCCCCTGTGTACCTGGCCCTGTGTTCCTGTCTCTGTGCTCCTGTCCCTGTGTTCCTGTCCCTGTCTTCCGGTCCCTGTGTTCCTGCCCCTGTGTTCCTGTCTCTGTGCTCCTGTCCCTGTCTTCCGGTCCCTGTGTTCCTGCCCCTGTGTTCCTGCCCCTGTGTTCCTGCCCCTGTGTTCCTGTCCCTGTGTTCCAGCCCCTGTGTTCCGGTCCCTGTGTTCCTGCCCCTGTGTTCCGGTCCCTGTGTTCCAGCCCCTGTGTTCCAGCCCCTGTGTTCCTGTCTCTGTGCTCCTGTCCCTGTCTTCCGGTCCCTGTGTTCCTGCCCCTGTGTTCCGGCCCCTGTGTTCCTGCCCCTGTGTTCCTGTCCCTGTGTTCCAGCCCCTGTGTTCCGGTCCCTGTGTTCCTGCCCCTGTGTTCCGGTCCCTGTGTTCCAGCCCCTGTGTTTCTGCCCCTGTGTTCCTGCCCTGGGCTCCTCGCCCTGTGTTCCTGCCCCTGTGTTCCTGCCCCTGTGTTCCTGTCCCTGTGTTCCTGTCCCTGTCTTCCGGTCCCTGTGTTCCTGCCCCTGTGTTCCTGCCCCTGTGTTCCTGGCCCTGTGTTCCTGCCCCTATGTTCCTGGCCCTGTGTTCCTGCCCCTGTGTTCCTTATCCTGTGTTCCAGACTCTGTGTTACTGACTCTGTGTTACTGGCCCTGTGTTCCTGCCCCTGTGTTCCTGCCCCTGTGTTCCTGTGTCTGTGTTCCTGACTCTGTGTTCCTTATCCTGTGTTCCAGACTCTGTGTTACTGACTCTGTGTTCCTGGCCCTGTGTTCCTGCCCCTGTGTTCCTTATCCTGTGTTCCAGACTCTGTGTTACTGACTCTGTGTTCCTGCCCCTGTGTTCCTGCCCCTGTGTTCCTGGCCCTGTGTTCCTGCCCCTATGTTCCTGGCCCTGTGTTCCTGCCCCTGTGTTCCTTATCCTGTGTTCCAGACTCTGTGTTACTGACTCTGTGTTACTGGCCCTGTGTTCCAGCCCCTGTGTTCCGGTCCCTGTGTTCCTGCGCCTGTGTTCCTGGCCCCTTGTTCCTGCCCCTGTGTTCCGGTCACTGTGTTCCTGCCCCTGTCTTCCTGGTCCCCTGTTCCTGTCCCTGTGTTCCGCTCCCTGTGTTCCTGCCCCTGTGTACCTGGCCCTGTGCTCCTGACCCTATGTTCCTGTCCCTGTGTTCCTGCCCCTGTGTTCCTGGCCCTGTATTCCTGACCCTGTATTCGTGGCCCTGTGTTGCTGGCCCTGTGTTCCAGGACCTGTGTTCCTGACCCTGTATTCATGCCCCTGTGTTCCTGCCCCTGTGTTCCTGGCCCTGTGCTCCTGACCCTATGTTCCTGTCCCTGTGTTCCTGCCCCTGTGTTCCTGGCCCTGTATTCCTGGCCCTGTTTTCCTGGCCCTGTGTTGCTCTGCTCTGTGTTCCTGCCCCTGTGTTCCAAGCACTGTATTCCTGACCCTTTGTTCCTGCCCCTGTGTTTCTGCCCGTGTGTTCCTGGCCCTGTATTCCTTGCCCTGTGTTCCTGCCCCTGTGTTCCTGGCCCTGGATTCCTTGCCCTGTGTTTCTGCCCCTATGTTCCTGCCCCTGTGTTTCTGCCCCTGTGTTCCTGGCCCTGGATTCCTTGCTCTGTGTTCCTGACCCTATGTTCCTGCCCCTGTGTTTCTGCCCCTGTGTTCCTGACTCTGTGTTCCTGGCCCTGTGTTCCTGACCCTATGTTCCTGGCCCTGTGTCACAGGCCCTGTGTTCCTGACCCTATGTTCCTGGCCCTGTGTTCCTGGCCCTGTGTTCCTGACCCTATGTTCCTGCCCCTGTGTTCCTGACCCTGTGTTCCTGCCCCTGTGTTCCTGCCCCTGTGTTCCTGGCCCTGTGTTCCTGCCCCTATGTTCCTGGCCCTGTGTTCCTGCCCCTGTGTTCCTTATCCTGTGTTCCAGACTCTGTGTTACTGACTCTGTGTTACTGGCCCTGTGTTCCTGCCCCTGTGTTCCTGTGTCTGTGTTCCTGACTCTGTGTTCCTTATCCTGTGTTCCAGACTCTGTGTTACTGACTCTGTGTTCCTGCCCCTGTGTTCCTGCCCCTGTGTTCCTGGCCCTGTGTTCCTGCCCCTGTGTTCCTTATCCTGTGTTCCAGACTCTGTGTTACTGACTCTGTGTTCCTGCCCCTGTGTTCCTGCCCCTGTGTTCCTGGCCCTGTGTTCCTGCCCCTATGTTCCTGGCCCTGTGTTCCTGCCCCTGTGTTCCTTATCCTGTGTTCCAGACTCTGTGTTACTGACTCTGTGTTCCTGGCCCTGTGTTCCTGCCCCTGTGTTCCTTATCCTGTGTTCCAGACTCTGTGTTACTGACTCTGTGTTCCTGCCCCTGTGTTCCTGCCCCTGTGTTCCTGGCCCTGTGTTCCTGCCCCTATGTTCCTGACCCTATGTTCCTGCCCCTGTGTTCCTGACCCTGTCTTCCTGCCCCTGTGTTCCTGCCCCTGTGTTCCTGGCCCTGTGTTCCTGCCCCTATGTTCCTGGCCCTGGATTCCTTGCTCTGTGTTCCTGACCCTATGTTCCTGCCCCTGTGTTTCTGCCCCTGTGTTCCTGACTCTGTGTTCCTGGCCCTGTGTTCCTGACCCTATGTTCCTGGCCCTGTGTTCCTGGCCCTGTGTTCCTGACCCTATGTTCCTGCCCCTGTGTTCCTGACCCTGTGTTCCTGCCCCTGTGTTCCTGCCCCTGTGTTCCTGGCCCTGTGTTCCTGCCCCTATGTTCCTGGCCCTGTGTTCCTGCCCCTGTGTTCCTTATCCTGTGTTCCAGACTCTGTGTTACTGACTCTGTGTTACTGGCCCTGTGTTCCTGCCCCTGTGTTCCTGTGTCTGTGTTCCTGACTCTGTGTTCCTTATCCTGTGTTCCAGACTCTGTGTTACTGACTCTGTGTTCCTGCCCCTGTGTTCCTGCCCCTGTGTTCCTGGCCCTGTGTTCCTGCCCCTGTGTTCCTTATCCTGTGTTCCAGACTCTGTGTTACTGACTCTGTGTTCCTGCCCCTGTGTTCCTGCCCCTGTGTTCCTGGCCCTGTGTTCCTGCCCCTATGTTCCTGGCCCTGTGTTCCTGCCCCTGTGTTCCTTATCCTGTGTTCCAGACTCTGTGTTACTGACTCTGTGTTCCTGGCCCTGTGTTCCTGCCCCTGTGTTCCTTATCCTGTGTTCCAGACTCTGTGTTACTGACTCTGTGTTCCTGCCCCTGTGTTCCTGCCCCTGTGTTCCTGGCCCTGTGTTCCTGCCCCTATGTTCCTGGCCCTGTGTTCCTGCCCCTGTGTTCCTTATCCTGTGTTCCAGACTCTGTGTTACTGACTCTGTGTTACTGGCCCTGTGTTCCAGCCCCTGTGTTCCGGTCCCTGTGTTCCTGCGCCTGTGTTCCTGGCCCCTTGTTCCTGCCCCTGTGTTCCGGTCGCTGTGTTCCTGCCCCTGTCTTCCTGGTCCCCTGTTCCTGTCCCTGTGTTCCGCTCCCTGTGTTCCTGCCCCTGTGTACCTGGCCCTGTGTTCCTGTCTCTGTGCTCCTGTCCCTGTGTTCCTGTCCCTGTCTTCCGGTCCCTGTGTTCCTGCCCCTGTGTTCCTGTCTCTGTGCTCCTGTCCCTGTCTTCCGGTCCCTGTGTTCCTGCCCCTGTGTTCCTGCCCCTGTGTTCCTGCCCCTGTGTTCCTGTCCCTGTGTTCCAGCCCCTGTGTTCCGGTCCCTGTGTTCCTGCCCCTGTGTTCCGGTCCCTGTGTTCCAGCCCCTGTGTTCCAGCCCCTGTGTTCCTGTCTCTGTGCTCCTGTCCCTGTCTTCCGGTCCCTGTGTTCCTGCCCCTGTGTTCCGGCCCCTGTGTTCCTGCCCCTGTGTTCCTGTCCCTGTGTTCCAGCCCCTGTGTTCCGGTCCCTGTGTTCCTGCCCCTGTGTTCCGGTCCCTGTGTTCCAGCCCCTGTGTTTCTGCCCCTGTGTTCCTGCCCTGGGCTCCTCGCCCTGTGTTCCTGCCCCTGTGTTCCTGCCCCTGTGTTCCTGTCCCTGTGTTCCTGTCCCTGTCTTCCGGTCCCTGTGTTCCTGCCCCTGTGTTCCTGCCCCTGTGTTCCTGGCCCTGTGTTCCTGCCCCTATGTTCCTGCCCCTATGTTCCTGGCCCTGTGTTCCTGCCCCTGTGTTCCTTATCCTGTGTTCCAGACTCTGTGTTACTGACTCTGTGTTACTGGCCCTGTGTTCCTGCCCCTGTGTTCCTGCCCCTGTGTTCCTGTGTCTGTGTTCCTGACTCTGTGTTCCTTATCCTGTGTTCCAGACTCTGTGTTACTGACTCTGTGTTCCTGGCCCTGTGTTCCTGCCCCTGTGTTCCTTATCCTGTGTTCCAGACTCTGTGTTACTGACTCTGTGTTCCTGCCCCTGTGTTCCTGCCCCTGTGTTCCTGGCCCTGTGTTCCTGCCCCTATGTTCCTGGCCCTGTGTTCCTGCCCCTGTGTTCCTTATCCTGTGTTCCAGACTCTGTGTTACTGACTCTGTGTTACTGGCCCTGTGTTCCAGCCCCTGTGTTCCGGTCCCTGTGTTCCTGCGCCTGTGTTCCTGGCCCCTTGTTCCTGCCCCTGTGTTCCGGTCACTGTGTTCCTGCCCCTGTCTTCCTGGTCCCCTGTTCCTGTCCCTGTGTTCCGCTCCCTGTGTTCCTGCCCCTGTGTACCTGGCCCTGTGTTCCAGCCCCTGTGTTCCAGCCCCTGTGTTCCTGTCCCTGTGTTCCTGTCCCTGTCTTCCGGTCCCTGTGTTCCTGCCCCTGTGTTCTTGACTCTGTGTTCCTGCCCCTGTGTTCCTGGCCCTGTGTTCCTGCCCCTGTGTTCCTGCCCCTGTGTTCCTGTCCCTGTGTTCCAGCCCCTGTGTTCCGGTCCCTGTGTTCCTGCCCCTGTTTTACGGTCCCTGTGTTCCAGCCCCTGTGTTTCTGCCCCTGTGTTCCTGCCCTGGGCTCCTCGCCCTGTGTTCCTGCCCCTGTGTTCCTGCCCCTGTGTTCCTGTCCCTGTGTTCCTGTCCCTGTCTTCCGGTCCCTGTGTTCCTGCCCCTGTGTTCTTGACTCTGTGTTCCTGCGCCTGTGTTCCTGGCCCTGTGTTCCTGCCCCTGTGTTCCTGTCCCTGTGTTCCTGTCCCTGTGTTCCGGTCCCTGTGTTCCTGCCCCTGTGTTCCTGCCCCTGTGTTCCGGTCCCTGTGTTCCAGCCCCTGTGTTCCTGACTCTGTGTTCCTGCCCCTGTGTTCCTGTCCCTGTGTTCCTGCCCCTGTGTTCCTGGCCCTGTGTCCCTATCCCTGTGTTCCGGTCCCTGTGTTCCTGCCGCTGTGTTCCTGGCCCTGTGTTCCTGTCCCTGTGTTCCGGTCCCTGTATTCCTGCCCCTGTGTTCCTGGCCCTGTGTTCCTGGCCCTGTGTTCCTGTCCCTGTGTTCCGGTCCCTGTGTTCCTGCCCCTGTATTCCTGTCCCTGTTTTCCTGGCCCTGTGTTCCTGGCCCTGTGTTCCTATCCCTGTGTTCCTGTCCCTGTGTTCCGGTCCCTGTGTTCCGGTCCCTGTGCTCCTGCCCCTGTGTTCCTGGCCCTGTGTTTCTGGCCCTGTGCTCCTGCCCCTGTGTTCCTGGCCCTGTGCTCCTGGCCCTGTGCTCCTGCCCCTGTGTTCCTGGCCCTGTGTTCCTGTCCCTGTGTTCCTGTCCCTGTGCTCCTGCCCCTGTATTCCTGGCCCTGTGTTCCTGCCCCTGTATTCCTGTCCCTGTGTTCCTCTGCCCTGTGCTCCTGCCCCTGTGCTCCTGCCCCTATGTTCCTGCCCCTGTGTTCCTGGCACTGTATACCTGACCCTGTATTCCTTGCCCTGTGTTCCTGCCCCTGTGTTCCTGGCCCTGTATTCCTGGCCCTGTATTCCTGACCCTGTATTCGTGGCCCTGTGTTCCTGGCCCTGTGTTCCAGGACCTGTGTTCCTGACCCTGTATTCATGCCCCTGTATTCCTGGCCCTGTGTTCCTGACCCTATGTTCCTGTCCCTGTGTTCCTGCCCCTGTGTTCCTGGCCCTGTATTCCTGGCCCTGTATTCCTGACCCTGTATTCCTGGCCCTGTGTTCCTGCCCCTGTGTTCCTGCCCCTGTGTTCGAAGCCCTGTATTCCTGACCCTTTGTTCCTGCCCCTGTGTTTCTGCCCCTGTGTTCCTGGCCCTGTATTCCTGACCCTGTATTTGTGGCCCTGTGTTCCTGGCCCTGTGTTCCAGGACCTGTGTTCCTGACCCTGTATTCATGCCCCTGTGTTCCTGCCCCTGTGTTCCTGGCCCTGTGCTCCTGACCCGATGTTCCTGTCCCTGTGTTCCTGCCCCTGTGTTCCTGGCCCTGTATTCCTGGCCCTGTTTTCCTGGCCCTGTGTTGCTCTGCCCTGTGTTCCTGCCCCTGTGTTCCAAGCACTGTATTCCTGACCCTTTGTTCCTGCCCCTGTGTTTCTGCCCATGTGTTCCTGGCCCTGTATTCCTTGCCCTGTGTTCCTGCCCCTGTGTTCCTGGCCCTGGATTCCTTGCCCTGTGTTTCTGCCCCTATGTTCCTGCCCCTGTGTTTCTGCCCCTGTGTTCCTGGCCCTGGATTCCTTGCTCTGTTTTCCTGACCCTATGTTCCTGCCCCTGTGTTTCTGCCCCTGTGTTCCTGACTCTGTGTTCCTGGCCCTGTGTTCCTGACCCTATGTTCCTGGCCCTGTGTCACTGGCCCTGTGTTCCTGCCCCTGTGTTCCTGGCCCTGTGTTCTTGACCCTATGTTCCTGGCCCTGTGTTCCTGGCCCTGTGTTCCTGACCCTATGTTCCTGCCCCTGTGTTCCTGCCCCTGTGTTCCTGGCCCTGTGTTCCTGCCCCTATGTTCCTGGCCCTGTGTTCCTGGCCCTGTGTTCCTGCCCCTGTGTTCCTGGCCCTGAGTTCCTGGCCCTGTGTTCCTGCCCCTGTGTTCCTGGCCCTGTATTCCTGGACCGGTATTGCTGGCCCTGTGTTGCTCTGCCTGTGTTCCTGCCCCTGTGTTCCAAATCCCTGTATTCCTGACCCTGAGTTCCTAGCCCTGTGTTCCTGGCCCTGTGTTCCTGGCCCTGTACTCCTGCCCCTGTGTTCCTGCCCCTGAGTTCCTAGCCCTGTGTTCCTGGCCCTGTGTTCCTGGCCCTGTACTCCTGGCCCTGTGTTCCTGCCCCTGTGTTCCTGGCCCTGTGTTCCTGGCCCTTTGTTCCTGACCCTATGTTCCTTGCCCTGTGTTCCTGGCCCTGTGTTCCTGCAACTGAGTTCCTGGCCCTGTGTTCCTGCCCCTGTGTTCCTGGCCCTGTGTTCCTGGCCCTTTGTTCCTGACCCTATGTTCCTAGCCCTGTGTTCCTGGCCCTGTGTTCCTGGCCCTGTACTCCTGCCCCTGTGTTCCTGCCCCTGAGTTCCTAGCCCTGTGTTCGTGGCCCGTGTTCCTGGCCCTGTACTCCTGCCCCTGTGTTCCTGGCCCTTTGTTCCTGACCCTATGTTCCTGGCCCTGTGTTCCGGTCCCTGTGTTCCTGCCCATGTTTTCCGGTCCCTGTGTTCCAGCCCCTGTGTTTCTGCCCCTGTGTTCCTGCCCTGGGCTCCTCGCCCTGTGTTCCTGCCCCTGTGTTCCTGCCCCTGTGTTCCTGTCCCTGTGTTCCTGTCCCTGTCTTCCGGTCCCTGTGTTCCTGCCCCTGTGTTCTTGACTCTGTGTTCCTGCGCCTGTGTTCCTGGCCCTGTGTTCCTGCCCCTGTGTTCCTGCCCCTGTGTTCCGGTCCCTGTGTTCCGGTCCCTGTGTTCCTGCCCCTGTGTTCCGGTCCCTGTGTTCCAGCCCCTGTGTTCCTGACTCTGTGTTCCTGACCCTGTGTTCCTGTCCCTGTGTTCCTGCCCCTGTGTTCCTGGCCCTGTGCTCCTGACCCGATGTTCCTGTCCCTGTGTTCCTGCCCCTGTGTTCCTGGCCCTGTTTTCCTGGCCCTGTTTTCCTGGCCCTGTGTTGCTCTGCCCTGTGTTCCTGCCCCTGTGTTCCAAGCACTGTATTCCTGACCCTTTGTTCCTGCCCCTGTGTTTCTGCCCGTGTGTTCCTGGCCCTGTATTCCTTGCCCTGTGTTCCTGCCCCTATGTCCCTGCCCCTGTGTTTCTGCCCCTGTGTTCCTGGCCCTGGATTCCTTGCTCTGTGTTCCTGACCCTATGTTCCTGCCCCTGTGTTTCTGCCCCTGTGTTCCTGACTCTGTATTCCTGGCCCTGTGTTCCTGACCCTATGTTCCTGGCCCTGTGTCACTGGCCCTGTGTTCCTGCCCCTGTATTCCTGGCCCTGTGTTCTTGACCCTATGTTCCTGGCCCTGTGTTCCTGGCCCTGTGTTCCTGACCCTATGTTCCTGCCCCTGTGTTCCTGCCCCTGTGTTCCTGCCCCTGTGTTCCTGGCCCTGTGTTCCTGCCCCTATGTTCCTGGCCCTGTGTTCCTGGCCCTGTGTTCCTGCCCCTGTGTTCCTGGCCCTGAGTTCCTGGCCCTGTGTTCCTGCCCCTGTGTTCCTGGCCCTGTATTCCTGGCCCGGTATTGCTGGCCCTGTGTTGCTCTGCCTGTGTTCCTGCCCCTGTGTTCCAAATCCCTGTATTCCTGACCCTGAGTTCCTAGCCCTGTGTTCCTGGCCCTGTGTTCCTGGCCCTGTACTCCTGCCCCTGTGTTCCTGCCCCTGAGTTCCTAGCCCTGTGTTCCTGGCCCTGTGTTCCTGGCCCTGTACTCCTGGCCCTGTGTTCCTGCCCCTGTGTTCCTGGCCCTGTGTTCCTGGCCCTTTGTTCCTGACCCTATGTTCCTGGCCCTGTGTTCCTGGCCCTGTGTTCCTGCTGCTGTGTTCCTGCCACTGTGTTCCTGCCTCTGTGTTGCTCTGCCCTGTGTTCCTGGCCCTGTGGTCCTGGCCCTGTGCTCCTGCTCCTGTGTTCCTGCCCCTGTGTTCCTGACCCTGTGTTCCTGGCCCTGTGTTCCTGCCTCTGTGTTGCTCTGCCCTGTGTTCCTGCTCCTGTGTTCCTGCCCTGTGTTCCTGTCCCTGTGCTCCTCCCCCTGTGTTCCTGCCCCTGTGTTCCTGACCCTGTGTTCCTGGCCCTGTGTTCCTGCCGCTGTGTTCCTGCCACTGTGTTCCTGCCTCTGTGTTGCTCTGCCCTGTGTTCCTGCCCCTGTGTTCCTGCCTCTGTGTTGCTCTGTCCTGTGTTCCTGCCCCTGTGTTCCTGCCACTGTGTTCCTGCCTCTGTGTTGCTCTGCCCTGTGTTTCTACCCCTGTGTTCCTGCCCTGTGTTCCTGGCCCTGTGTTCCTGACCCTGTGTTCCTGGCCCTGTGTTCCTGCCCCTGTGTTCCTGACCATGTGTTCCTGGCCCTGTGTTCCTGCCGCTGTGTTCCTGCCACTGTGTTCCTACCTCTGTGTTGCTCTGCCCTGTGTTCCTGGCCCTGTGTTCCTGGCCCTGTGCTCCTGCTCCTGTGTTCCTGGCCCTGTGTTCCTGCCGCTGTGTTCCTGCCACTGTGTTCCTGCCTCTGTGTTGCTCTGCCCTGTGTTCCTGCCCTGTGTTCCTGTCCCTATGCTCCTCCCCCTGTGTTCCTGCCCCTGTGTTCCTGACCCTGTGTTCCTGGCCCTGTGTTCCTGGCCCTGTGTTCCTGCCTCTGTGTTGCTCTGCCCTGTGTTCCTGCCCCTGTGTTCCTGCCTCTGTGTTGCTCTGCCCTGTGTTCCTGCCCCTGTGTTCCTGGCCCTGTGCTACTGTCCCTGTGCTCCTGCCCCTGTGTTCCTGCCCTGTGTTCCTGCCCCTGTGTTCCTGGCCCTGTGCTACTGTCCCTGTGCTCCTACCCCTGTGCTCCTGCCCCTGTGTCCCTGCCCTGTGTTCCTGGCCCTGTGTTCCTGCCGCTGTGTTCCTGCCACTGTGTTCCTGCCTCTGTGTTGCTCTGCCCTGTGTTCCTGCCCCTGTGTTCCTGCCCTGTGTTCCTGTCCCTGTGCTCCTGCCCCTGTGTTCCTGCCCCTGTGTTCCTGACCCTGTGTTCCTGGCCCTGTGTTCCTGGCCCTGTGTTCCTGTCCCTGTGTTCCTGCCACTGTGTTCCTGCCTCTGTGTTGCTCTGCCCTGTGTTCCTGCCCCTGTGTTCCTGCCTCGGTGTTGCTCTGCCCTGTGTTCCTGCCCCTGTGTTCCTGGCCCTGTGCTCCTGTCCCTGTGCTCCTGCCCCTGTGTTCCTGCCCTGTGTTCCTGCCCCTGTGTTCCTGACCCTGTGTTCCTGCCCCTGTGTTCCTGCCCCTGTGTTCCTGCCGCTGTGTTCCTGCCACTGTGTTCCTGCCTCTGTGTTGCTCTGCCCTGTGTTCCTGCCCCTGTGTTCCTGGCCCTGTGTTCCTGGCCCTGTGTTCCTGACCCTGTGCTCCTGCCCCTGTGTTGCTGCCCCTGTGTTCCTGACCCTGTGTTCCTGACTCTGTGTTCCTGACTCTGTGTTCCTGCCCCTGTGTTCCTGCCCCTGTGTTCCTGAGCCTGTGTTCCTGCCCCTGTGTTCCTGGCCCTGTGTTCATGACCCTGTGTTCCTGCTGCTGTGTTCCTGCCACTGTGTTCCTGCCTCTGTGTTGCTCTGCCCTGTGTTCCTGGCCCTGTGGTCCTGGCCCTGTGCTCCTGCTCCTGTGTTCCTGCCCCTGTGTTCCTGACCCTGTGTTCCTGGCCCTGTGTTCCTGCCTCTGTGTTGCTCTGCCCTGTGTTCCTGCTCCTGTGTTCCTGCCCTGTGTTCCTGTCCCTGTGCTCTTCCCCCTGTGTTCCTGCCCCTGTGTTCCTGACCCTGTGTTCCTGGCCCTGTGTTCCTGCCGCTGTGTTCCTGCCACTGTGTTCCTGCCTCTGTGTTGCTCTGCCCTGTGTTCCTGCCCCTGTGTTCCTGCCTCTGTGTTGCTCTGTCCTGTGTTCCTGCCCCTGTGTTCCTGCCACTGTGTTCCTGCCTCTGTGTTGCTCTGCCCTGTGTTTCTACCCCTGTGTTCCTGCCCTGTGTTCCTGGCCCTGTGTTCCTGACCCTGTGTTCCTGGCCCTGTGTTCCTGCCCCTGTGTTCCTGACCATGTGTTCCTGGCCCTGTGTTCCTGCCGCTGTGTTCCTGCCACTGTGTTCCTACCTCTGTGTTGCTCTGCCCTGTGTTCCTGGCCCTGTGGTCCTGGCCCTGTGCTCCTGCTCCTGTGTTCCTGGCCCTGTGTTCCTGCCGCTGTGTTCCTGCCACTGTGTTCCTGCCTCTGTGTTGCTCTGCCCTGTGTTCCTGCCCTGTGTTCCTGTCCCTATGCTCCTCCCCCTGTGTTCCTGCCCCTGTGTTCCTGACCCTGTGTTCCTGGCCCTGTGTTCCTGGCCCTGTGTTCCTGCCTCTGTGTTGCTCTGCCCTGTGTTCCTGCCCCTGTGTTCCTGCCTCTGTGTTGCTCTGCCCTGTGTTCCTGCCCCTGTGTTCCTGGCCCTGTGCTACTGTCCCTGTGCTCCTGCCCCTGTGTTCCTGCCCTGTGTTCCTGCCCCTGTGTTCCTGGCCCTGTGCTACTGTCCCTGTGCTCCTACCCCTGTGCTCCTGCCCCTGTGTCCCTGCCCTGTGTTCCTGGCCCTGTGTTCCTGCCGCTGTGTTCCTGCCACTGTGTTCCTGCCTCTGTGTTGCTCTGCCCTGTGTTCCTGCCCCTGTGTTCCTGCCCTGTGTTCCTGTCCCTGTGCTCCTGCCCCTGTGTTCCTGCCCCTGTGTTCCTGACCCTGTGTTCCTGGCCCTGTGTTCCTGGCCCTGTGTTCCTGTCCCTGTGTTCCTGCCACTGTGTTCCTGCCTCTGTGTTGCTCTGCCCTGTGTTCCTGCCCCTGTGTTCCTGCCTCTGTGTTGCTCTGCCCTGTGTTCCTGCCCCTGTGTTCCTGGCCCTGTGCTCCTGTCCCTGTGCTCCTGCCCCTGTGTTCCTGCCCTGTGTTCCTGCCCCTGTGTTCCTGACCCTGTGTTCCTGCCCCTGTGTTCCTGCCCCTGTGTTCCTGCCGCTGTGTTCCTGCCACTGTGTTCCTGCCTCTGTGTTGCTCTGCCCTGTGTTCCTGCCCCTGTGTTCCTGGCCCTGTGTTCCTGGCCCTGTGTTCCTGACCCTGTGCTCCTGCCCCTGTGTTGCTGCCCCTGTGTTCCTGACCCTGTGTTCCTGACTCTGTGTTCCTGACTCTGTGTTCCTGCCCCTGTGTTCCTGCCCCTGTGTTCCTGAGCCTGTGTTCCTGCCCCTGTGTTCCTGGCCCTGTGTTCATGACCCTGTATTCCTGCCCCTGTTTTCCTGACTCTGTGTTCCTTCCCCTGTATTCCTGACCCTGTGTTCCTGACCCTGTGTTCCTGACCCCGTGTTCCTGGCTCTGTGTTATTGGCCCTGTTTCCTGACCCTGTGCTCCTGACCCTGTGCTCCTGCCCCTGTGTTCCTGCCCCTCTGTTCCTGCCCCTGTGTTCCTGACTCTGTGTTCCTGACTCTGTGTTCCTGTCTCCGTGTTCCTGACCCCGTGTTCCTGACCCGGTGTTTCTGGCCCCGTGTTAATGACCCAGTGCTCCTGACCCCGTGTTCCTGACCCGGTGCTTCTGGGCCTGTGTTCCTGCCCCTGTGTTCCTGCCCCTGTGTTCCTGCCCCTGTGTTCCTGACCCCGTGTTCCTGACCCCGTGTTCCTGGCCCTGTGTTCCTGACTCTGTGTTCCTGACTCTGTGTTCCTGACCCCGTGTTCTTGACCCCGTGTTCTTGACCCTGTGTTCCTGACTCTGTGTTCCTGTCCCCGTGTTCCTGTCCCCGTGTTCCTGATCCCCTGTGCTCCTGATCCTGTGCTCCTGATCCTGTGTTCCTGGCCCTCTGTTCCTGGCCCTGTGTTCCTGACCCCGTTTTCCTGACTGTGTGTTCTCACTCTACATTCTCGTTGTGTGCTCTCACTTTGCTGTCTCTCCTTGCGGACTCTCTGTGCGATTTCTCTGTGCGATCTCACGCTGTGTTCTCACTCTGCACTCTCACTGTGTTTTCTCACTGTAGGCTCTCACTGTGTCTTCCCACTGTGTGTTCCCACTATGTTATCCCACTGTGTGCTCTCAGTGTGTGCTCTCACTGTGTGCTCTCAATGTGTGCTCTCACTGTGTGCTCCTGCTGTGTGCTCCCACTGTGTGCTCCCACAGTGTGCTCCCACAGTGTGCTCTCACTGTGTGCTCCCACTGTGTGCTCCCACTGTGTGCTCCCACAGTGTGCTCCCACAGTGTGCTCTCACTGTGTGCTCCCACAGTGTGCTCCCACAGTGTGCTCTCACTGTGTGCTCACACTGTGTGCTCCTATTGTGTGCTGCCACTGTGTGTTCTCACTGTGTGCTCCCCTATGTGCTCCCACTGTGTGTTCTCACTGTGTGTTCTCACTGTGTGTTCTCACTGTGCATTCTCACTGTGTGTTCTCACTATGTGCTCCCACTGTGTCTTCTCACTGTGTCTTCTCACTGCGTGCTCCCACAGTGTGCTCTCACTGTGTGCTCCCACTGTGTGCTCCCACTGTGTGCTCCCACAGTGTGCTCCCACAGTGTGCTCTCACTGTGTGCTCCCACTGTGTGCTGCCACTGTGTGCTCTCACTGTGTGCTCCCCCTATGTGCTCCCCCTATGTGCTCCCACTGTGTGCTCTCACTGTGTGTTCTCACTGTGCATTCTCACTGTGTGTTTTCACTATGTGCTCCCATTGTGTGTTCTCACTGTGTCTTCTCACTGCGTGCTCCCACTGTGTGTTCTCACTGTGTGCTCCCAATGTGTGCTCTCACTGTGTGTTCTCAATGTGTGTTCTCACTGTGTGCTCTCACTGTGTGTTCTCACTGTGCATTCTCACTGTGTGTTCTCACTATGTCATCCCACTGTTTGTTCTCACTGTGTCTTCTCACTGCGTGCTCCCACTGTATGCTCCCAATGTCTGCTCCCAATGTTTGCTCCCACTGTGTGCTCCCACTGTGTGTTCTCACTGTGTGTTCTCACTGTGTGCTCCCACTGTGTGCTCCAACTGTGTGCTCCCACTCTGTGTTCTCACTGTGTGCTACCAGTGTGTGCTCCCACTGTGTGCTCCCATTGTGTGCTCCCACTGTGTGCACCCACTGTGTGTTCTCACTGTGTGCTCCCACTGTGTGCTCCCACTGTGTGTTCTCACCGTGTGCGCTCACTGTGTGTTCTCACTGTGTGCTCCCACTGTGAGTTCTCCCACTGTGTGTTCTCACTGTGTCCTCCCACTGTGCGTTCTCACTGTGTGCTACCACTGTGTGTTCTCACTGTGTGTTCACACTGTGTGTTCTCACTGTGTGCTCCCATTGTGTGTTCTCACTGTGTGCTCCCACTGTGTGTTCTCACTGTGTGTTCTCACTGTGTGCTCCCACTGTGTGTTCTCACTGTTTGTTCTCACTGTGTGCTCCCACTGTGTGTTCTCACTGTGTGTTCTCACTGTGTGCTCCCACTGTGTGTTCTCACTGTGTGCTCCCACTGTGTGCTCCCACTGTGTGTTCTCACTGCGTGTTCTCACTGTGTGCTCCCACTGTGTGTTCTCACTGTGTGTTCTCACTGTGTGTTCTCACTGTGTGCTCCCACTGTGTGTTCTCACTGTGTGTTCACACTGTGTGCTCCCACTGTGTGTTCTGACTGTGTGTTCTGACTGTGTGTTCTCACTGTGTGCTCCCACTGTGTGTTCTCACTGTGTGTTCTCACTGTGTGCTCCCACTGTGTGTTCTCACTGTGTGTTCTCACTGTGTGCTCCCACTGTGTGTTCTCACTGTGTGCTCCCACTGTGTGTTCTCACTGTGTGTTCTCACTGTGTGCTCCCACTGTGTGTTCTCACTGTGTGTTCTCACTGTGTGCTCCCACTGTGTGTTCTCACTGTGTGTTCTCACTGTGTGTTCCCACTGTGTGTTCTCACTGTGTGTTCTCACTGTGTGCTCCCACTGTGTGTTCTCACTGTGTGTTCACCCTGTGTGCTCCCACTGTGTGTTCTCACTGTGTGTTCTCACTGTGTGCTCCCACTGTGTGCTCCAACTGTGTGCTCCCACTCTGTGTTCTCACTGTGTGCTACCAGTGTGTGCTCCCACTGTGTGCTCCCATTGTGTGCTCCCACTGTGTGCACCCACTGTGTGTTCTCACTGTGTGCTCCCACTGTGTGCTCCCACTGTGTGTTCTCACCGTGTGCGCTCACTGTGTGTTCTCACTGTGTGCTCCCACTGTGAGTTCTCCCACTGTGTGTTCTCACTGTGTCCTCCCACTGTGCGTTCTCACTGTGTGCTACCACTGTGTGTTCTCACTGTGTGTTCACACTGTGTGTTCTCACTGTGTGCTCCCATTGTGTGTTCTCACTGTGTGCTCCCACTGTGTGTTCTCACTGTGTGTTCTCACTGTGTGCTCCCACTGTGTGTTCTCACTGTTTGTTCTCACTGTGTGCTCCCACTGTGTGTTCTCACTGTGTGTTCTCACTGTGTGCTCCCACTGTGTGTTCTCACTGTGTGCTCCCACTGTGTGCTCCCACTGTGTGTTCTCACTGCGTGTTCTCACTGTGTGCTCCCACTGTGTGTTCTCACTGTGTGTTCTCACTGTGTGTTCTCACTGTGTGCTCCCACTGTGTGTTCTCACTGTGTGTTCACACTGTGTGCTCCCACTGTGTGTTCTGACTGTGTGTTCTGACTGTGTGTTCTCACTGTGTGCTCCCACTGTGTGTTCTCACTGTGTGTTCTCACTGTGTGCTCCCACTGTGTGTTCTCACTGTGTGTTCTCACTGTGTGCTCCCACTGTGTGTTCTCACTGTGTGCTCCCACTGTGTGTTCTCACTGTGTGTTCTCACTGTGTGCTCCCACTGTGTGTTCTCACTGTGTGTTCTCACTGTGTGCTCCCACTGTGTGTTCTCACTGTGTGTTCTCACTGTGTGTTCCCACTGTGTGTTCTCACTGTGTGTTCTCACTGTGTGCTCCCACTGTGTGTTCTCACTGTGTGTTCACCCTGTGTGCTCCCACTGTGTGTTCTCACTGTGTGTTCTCACTGTGTGTTCTCACTGTGTGTTCTCACTGTGTGCTCCCACTGTGTGTTCTCACTGTGTGATCCCACTGTGTGTTCTCACTGTGTGTTCTCACTGTGTGCTCCCACTGTGTGTTCTCACTGTGTGTTCTCACTGTGTGCTCCCACTGTGTGCTCCCACTGTGTGCTCCCACTGCATCCTTCCACTTTGTGCTCTAACTATGTGCTCCCACAGCATGCTCCCATTGTGCCCTCTCACTGCGCGCATCCACTTTGTGCTCTCACTGCGTACTCTCAGTGTGTGCTCTCACTGTGTGCTTCCACTGCACACTCCCAATGCGAGTTTCCACTGCATGCTCTCACTTCATGTTCCTACTGTGAGATCTCACTATATACTCTCACTATGTGCTGTCACTGCATGATCCCACTGTGAGCTCTCACTGTGTACTCTCACTGTGAGCTCTCACTGTGTACTCTCACTGTGTGTTCTCACTGTGTGCTGTCACTGTGTACTCTCACTATGTGCTCTCACTGTGTGTTCTCACTGTGTGCTGTCACTGTGTACTCTCATTATGTGCTCTCACTGTGTGCTGTCACTGTGTACTCTCACTGTGTGCACCCACTGTGTGTTCTCACTGTGTGCTCCCACTGTGTGCTCTCACTGTGTGTTTTCACTATGTGCTCCCACTGTGTGCTCCCACTGTGTGTTCCAATGTGTGCTCCCACTGTGTGCTCCCACTGTGTGCACCCACTGTGTGTTCTCACTGTGTTCTCCCACTGTGTGCTCCCACTGTGTGCTCTCACTGTGTGCTCTCACTGTGTGTTCTCACTGTGTGTTCTCACTGTGTGCTCCAACTGTGTGCTCCCACTGTGTGCTCTCACTGTGTGCTCTCACTGTGCGTTCTCACTGTGTGTTCTCACTGTGTCCTCCCACTGTTTGTTCGCACTGGGTGCTCTCACTGTGTGCTCTCACTGTGTGCTCCCACTGTGTGCTCCCACTGTGTGTTCTCACTGTGTGCTCCCACTGTGTGCTCCCACTGTGTGTTCTCACTGTGTGTTCTCACTGTGTATTCTCACTGTGTGCTCCCACTGTGTGTTCTCACTGTGTGTTCTCACTGTGTGTTCCCACTGTGTGTTCTCACTGTGTGTTCTCACTGTGTGCTCCCACTGTGTGTTCTCACTGTGTGTTCTCACTGTGTGCTCCCACTGTGTGCTCCCACTGTGTGCTCCCACTGCATCCTTCCACTTTGTGCTCTAACTACGTGCTCCCACAGCATGCTCCCATTGTGCCCTCTCACTGCGCGCATCCACTTTGTGCTCTCACTGCATACTCTCAGTGTGTGCTCTCACTGTGTGCTTCCACTGCACCCTCCCAATGCGAGTTTCCACTGCATGCTCTCACTTCATGTTCCTACTGTGATCTCTCACTATATACTCTCACTATGTGCTGTCACTGCATGATCCCACTGTGAGCTCTCACTGTGTACTCTCACTGTGAGCTCTCACTGTGTACTCTCACTGTGTGTTCTCACTGTGTGCTGTCACTGTGTACTCTCACTATGTGCTCTCACTGTGTGTTCTCACTGTGTGCTGTCACTGTGTACTCTCATTATGTGCTCTCACTGTGTGCTGTCACTGTGTACTCTCACTGTGTGCACCCACTGTGTGTTCTCACTGTGTGCTCCCACTGTGTGCTCTCACTGTGTGTTTTCACTATGTGCTCCCACTGTGTGCTCCCACTGTGTGTTCCAATGTGTGCTCCCACTGTGTGCTCCCACTGTGTGTTCCAATGTGTGCTCCCACTGTGTGCTCCCACTGTGTGCACCCACTGTGTGTTCTCACTGTGTTCTCCCACTGTGTGCTCCCACTGTGTGCTCTCACTGTGTGCTCTCACTGTGTGTTCTCACTGTGTGTTCTCACTGTGTGCTCCAACTGTGTGCTCCCACTGTGTGCTCTCACTGTGTGCTCTCACTGTGCGTTCTCACTGTGTGTTCTCACTGTGTCCTCCCACTGTTTGTTCGCACTGGGTGCTCTCACTGTGTGCTCTCACTGTGTGCTCCCACTGTGTGCTCCCACTGTGTGTTCTCACTGTGTGCTCCCACTGTGTGCTCCCACTGTGTGTTCTCACTGTGTGTTCTCACTGTGTATTCTCACTGTGTGCTCCCACTGTGTGTTCTCACTGTGTGTTCTCACTGTGTGTTCCCACTGTGTACTCTCATTATGTGCTCTCACTGTGTGCTGTCACTGTGTACTCTCACTGTGTGCACCCACTGTGTGTTCTCACTGTGTGCTCCCACTGTGTGCTCTCACTGTGTGTTTTCACTATGTGCTCCCACTGTGTGCTCCCACTGTGTGTTCCAATGTGTGCTCCCACTGTGTGCTCCCACTGTGTGCACCCACTGTGTGTTCTCACTGTGTTCTCCCACTGTGTGCTCCCACTGTGTGCTCTCACTGTGTGCTCTCACTGTGTGTTCTCACTGTGTGTTCTCACTGTGTGCTCCAACTGTGTGCTCCCACTGTGTGCTCTCACTGTGTGCTCTCACTGTGCGTTCTCACTATGTGTTCTCACTGTGTCCTCCCACTGTTTGTTCGCACTGTGTGCTCTCACTGTGTGCTCTCACTGTGTGCTCCCACTGTGTGCTCCCACTGTGTGCTCCCACTGTGTGCACCCACTGTGTGTTCTCACTGTGTTCTCCCACTGTGTGCTCCCACTGTGTGCTCTCACTGTGTGCTCTCACTGTGTGCTCCCACTGTGTGCTCCCACTGTGTGTTCTCACTGTGTGTTCTCACTGTGTATTCTCACTGTGTGCTCCCACTGTGTGCTCCCACTGTGTGTTCTCACTGTGTGTTGTCACTGTGTGTTCTCACTGTGTGCTCTCACTGTGTGCTCTCACTGTGTGTTGTCAATGTGTGTTCCCACTGTGTGCTCCCTCTATGTGTTCTCACTGTGTGCTCCCACTGTGTGTTCTCACTGTGTGCTCCCACTATGTGCTCCCACTGTGTGCTCCCACTGTGTGCACCCACTGTGTGCTCCCACTGTGTGCTCCCACTGTGTGCTCCCACTGTGTGTTCTCACTGTGTGCTCCCACTGTGTGTTCTCACTGTGTGTTCTCACTGTGTGCTCCCACTGTGTGTTCTCACTGTGTGCTCCCACTATGTGCTCCCACTGTGTGCTCCCACTGTGTGCACCCACTGTGTGCTCTCACTGTGTGCTCCCACTGTATGCTCCCACTGTGTGCTCCCACTGTGTGTTCTCACTGTGTGTTCTCACTGCGTACTCTTGCACTGTGCGAGCACACAGTGGGAGCACACAGTGAGAGCACACAGTGAGAGCACACAGTGAGAGCACACAGTGAGAGCACACTGTGAGAACGCACTGTGAGAACGCACTGTGAGAACGCACTGTGGGAGCACACAGTGAGAGTGTGCACTCTCGCTGTGTGCTCTCGTTGTGTGCTTGCACTGTGTGTTCCCACTGCGTGCTCCCACTGTGTGTTCCCACTTTGTACTCTCATTGTGCGCTCTCGCTGTGCGCTCTCGCTGTATGCTCTCGCTGTGTGCTCTCGCTGTGTGCTCTCATTGCTGCTCTCACTGCTGCTCACACTGTGCGCTCTCACTGTGCGCTCTCACTGCTGCTCTCACTGCTGCTCTCACTGTGCGCTCTCACTGCACGCTCTCACTGCTGCTCTCACTGCTGCTCTCACTGTGCGCTCTCAAAGCTGCTCTCACTGTGCGCTCTCACTGCTGCTCTCACTGCACGCTCTCACTGTGCGCTCTCACTGTGCACTCTCACTGTGCGCTCTCACTGCTGCTCTCACTGCTGCTCTCACTGCTGCTCTCACTGTGCGCTCTCACTGTGCGCACTGACTGCTGCTCTCACTGCTGCTCTCACTGCTGCTCTCACTGTGCGCTCACAGTGTGTGCTCTCATTGCTGCTCTCACTGCTGCTCACACTGTGCGCTCTCACTGTGCGCTCTCACTGCACGCTCTCACTGCTGCTCTCACTGTGCGCTCTCACTGTGCGCTCTCACTGCTGCTCTCACTGTGCGCTCTCACTGTGTGCTCTCACTGTGTGCTCTCACTGTGCGCTCTCACTGTGTGCTCTCACTGTGCGCTCTCACTGTGTGCTCTCACTGTGCGCTCTCACTGTGTGCTCTCATTGCTGCTCTCACTGCTGCTCACACTGTGCGCTCTCACTGCTGCTCTCACTGTGTGCTCTCACTGTGCGCTCTCACTGCTGCTCTCACTGTGCGCTCTCACTGCGTGCTCTCACTGTGCGCTCTCACTGTGTGCTCTCATTGCTGCTCTCACTGCTGCTCTCACTGTGCGCTCTCACTGTGTGCTCTCACTGCTGCTCTCACTGTGCGCTCTCACTGTGCGCTCTCACTGTGTGCTCTCATTGCTGCTCTCACTGCTGCTCACACTGTGCGCTCTCACTGCTGCTCTCACTGTGCGCTCTCACTGTGCGCTCTCACTGCTGCTCTCACTGTGTGCTCTCACTGTGTGCTCTCATTGCTGCTCTCACTGCTGCTCTCACTGTGTGCTCTCACTGTGTGCTCTCACTGCTGCTCTCACTGTGCGCTCTCACTGTGCGCTCTCACTGTGCACTCTCACTGCTGCTTTCACGGCTGCTCTCACTGCTGCTCTCACTGTGCGCTCTCACTGCTGCTCTCACTGCTGCTCTCACTGCTGCTCTCACTGCTGCTCTCACTGTGTGCTCTCACTGTGCGCTCTCACTGTGCGCTCTCACTGTGTGCTCTCACTGCTGCTCTCACTGCTGCTCTCACTGTGCGCTCTCACTGTGCGCTCTCACTGTGTGCTCTCACTGCTGCTCTCACTGTGCGCTCTCCCTGTGCACTCTCACTGCTGCTCTCACTGTGCGCTCTCACTGTGCACTCTCACTGTGCACTCTCCCTGTGCGCTCTCCCTGTGCACTCTCACTGCACGCTCTCACTGCTGCTCTCACTGCTGCTCTCACTGTGCGCTCTCACTGTGCGCTCTCACTGTGCACTCTCACTGCTGCTCTCGTTGTGTGTTCCCACTGTGGGCTCTCACTGTGCACTCTCACTGTGCACTCTCACTGTGCACTCTCACTGTGCACTCTCACTGCTGCTCTCATTGTGTGTTCTCACTGTGTGCTCTCACTGTGTGCTCTCACTGTGCACTCTCACTGCACGCTCTCACTGCTGCTCCCACTGTGCGCTCTCACTGTGCACTCTCACTGTGCACTCTCCCTGTGCGCTCTCCCTGTGCTCTCTCACTGCATGCTCTCACTGCTGCTCTCACTGTGCACTCTCACTGTGCACTCTCACTGCACGCTCTCACTGTGCGCTCTCACTGTGCACTCTCACTGTGCACTCTCCCTGTGTGCTCTCCCTGTGCACTCTCACTGCACGCTCTCACTGCTGCTCTCACTGTGCGCTCTCACTGTGCACTCTCACTGTGCACTCTCCCTGTGCGCTCTCCCTGTGCACTCTCACGGTGTGCTCTCACTGCTGCTCTCATTGTGTGTTCTCACTGCACGCTCTCACTGCTGCTCTCACTGTGCGCTCTCACTGCTGCTCTCCCTGTGCGCTCTCCCTGTGCACTCTCACTGCACGCTCTCCCTGTGCACTCTCCCTGTGCACTCTCACTGCACGCTCTCACTGCTGCTCTCACTGTGCGCTCTCACTGTGCACTCTCACTGTGCACTCTCCCTGTGCGCTCTCACTGTGCACTCTCATTGCACGCTCTCACTGCTGCTCTCACTGTGCGCTCTCACTGTGCACTCTCACTGTGCGCTCTCCCTGTGCGCTCTCACTGTGCACTCTCACTGTGCACTCTCACTGTGCACTCTCACTGTGCACTCTCACTGCTGCTCTCATTGTGTGTTCTCACTGTGTGCTCTCACTGTGCGCTCTCACTGTGCACTCTCACTGCACGCTCTCACTGCTGCTCTCACTGTGCGCTCTCACTGTGCACTCTCACTGTGCACTCTCCCTGTGCGCTCTCCCTGTGCACTCTCACTGCATGCTCTCACTGCTGCTCTCACTGTGCACTCTCACTGCACGCTCTCACTGAGCGCTCTCACTGTGCACTCTCACTGTGCCCTCTCCCTGTGTGCTCTCCCTGTGCACTCTCACTGCATGCTCTCACTGCTGCTCTCACTGTGCGCTCTCACTGTGCACTCTCACTGTGCACTCTCCCTGTGCGCTCTCCCTGTGCACTCTCACGGTGTGCTCTCACTGCTGCTCTCATTGTGTGTTCTCACTGCACGCTCTCACTGCTGCTCTCACTGTGCGCTCTCACTGCTGCTCTCCCTGTGCGCTCTCCCTGTGCACTCTCACTGCACGCTCTCCCTGTGCGCTCTCCCTGTGCACTCTCACTGCACGCTCTCACTGCTGCTCTCACTGTGCGCTCTTACTGTGCACTCTCACTGTGCACTCTCCCTGTGCGCTCTCACTGTGCGCTCTCACTGTGCACTCTCATTGCACGCTCTCACTGCTGCACTCACTGTGCGCTCTCACTGTGCACTCTCACTGTGCGCTCTCCCTGTGCGCTCTCACTGTGCACTCTCACTGCTGCTCTCACTGCTGCTCTCACTGTGCGCTCTCACTGTGCGCTCTCACTGCTGCTCTCACTGCTGCTCTCACTGTGCGCTCTCACTGCTGCTCTCACTGCACGCTCTCCCTGTGCGCTCTCCCTGTGCACTCTCACTGCACGCTCTCACTGCTGCTCTCACTGTGCGCTCTCACTGTGCACTCTCACTGTGCACTCTCCCTGTGCGCTCTCACTGTGCACTCTCACTGCTGCTCTCACTGCACGCTCTCACTGCTGCTCTCACTGCTGCTCTCACTGTGCGCTCTCACTGCTGCTCTCACTCTGCGCTCTCACTGTGTGCTCTCACTGTGCGCTCTCACTGTGTGCTCTCATTGCTGCTCTCACTGCTGCTCACACTGTGCGCTCTCACTGCTGCTCTCACTGTGCGCTCTCACTGTGCGCTCTCACTGCTGCTCTCACTGTGCGCTCTCACTGCGTGCTCTCACTGTGTGCTCTCACTGTGTGCTCTCACTGTGCGCTCTCACTGTGTGCTCTCATTGCTGCTCTCACTGCTGCTCTCACTGTGCGCTCTCACTGTGTGCTCTCACTGCTGCTCTCACTGTGCGCTCTCACTGTGCACTCTCACTGCTGCTTTCACGGCTGCTCTCACTGCTGCTCTCACTGTGCGCTCTCACTGCTGCTCTCACTGCTGCTCTCACTGCTGCTCTCACTGTGCGCTCTCACTGTGCGCTCTCACTGTGCGCTCTCACTGTGTGCTCTCACTGCTGCTCTCACTGCTGCTCTCACTGTGCGCTCTCACTGTGCGCTCTCACTGTGTGCTCTCACTGCTGCTCTCACTGTGCGCTCTCCCTGTGCACTCTCACTGCTGCTCTCACTGTGCGCTCTCACTGTGCACTCTCACTGTGCACTCTCCCTGTGCGCTCTCCCTGTGCACTCTCACTGCACGCTCTCACTGCTGCTCTCACTGCTGCTCTCACTGTGCGCTCTCACTGTGCGCTCTCACTGTGCACTCTCACTGCTGCTCTCGTTGTGTGTTCCCACTGTGGGCTCTCACTGTGCACTCTCACTGTGCACTCTCACTGTGCACTCTCACTGCTGCTCTCATTGTGTGTTCTCACTGCACGCTCTCACTGCTGCTCTCACTGTGCGCTCTCACTGTGCACTCTCACTGTGCAGTCTCCCTGTGCGCTCTCCCTGTGCACTCTCACTGCATGCTCTCACTGCTGCTCTCACTGTGCACTCTCACTGTGCACTCTCACTGCACGCTCTCACTGTGCGCTCTCACTGTGCACTCTCACTGTGCACTCTCCCTGTGTGCTCTCCCTGTGCACTCTCACTGCACGCTCTCACTGCTGCTCTCACTGTGCGCTCTCACTGTGCACTCTCACTGTGCACTCTCCCTGTGCGCTCTCCCTGTGCACTCTCACGGTGTGCTCTCACTGCTGCTCTCATTGTGTGTTCTCACTGCACGCTCTCACTGCTGCTCTCACTGTGCGCTCTCACTGCTGCTCTCCCTGTGCGCTCTCCCTGCGCACTCTCACTGCACGCTCTCCCTGTGCGCTCTCCCTGTGCACTCTCACTGCACGCTCTCACTGCTGCTCTCACTGTGCGCTCTCCCTGTGCGCTCTCACTGTGCACTCTCATTGCACGCTCTCACTGCTGCTCTCACTGTGCGCTCTCACTGTGCACTCTCACTGTGCGCTCTCCCTGTGCGCTCTCACTGTGCACTCTCACTGTGCACTCTCACTGTGCACTCTCACTGTGCACTCTCACTGCTGCTCTCATTGTGTGTTCTCACTGTGTGCTCTCACTGTGCGCTCTCACTGTGCACTCTCACTGCACGCTCTCACTGCTGCTCTCACTGTGCGCTCTCACTGTGCACTCTCACTGTGCACTCTCCCTGTGCGCTCTCCCTGTGCACTCTCACTGCATGCTCTCACTGCTGCTCTCACTGTGCACTCTCACTGTGCACTCTCACTGCACGCTCTCACTGTGCGCTCTCACTGTGCACTCTCAATGTGCCCTCTCCCTGTGTGCTCTCCCTGTGCACTCTCACTGCACGCTCTCACTGCTGCTCTCACTGTGCGCTCTCACTGTGCACTCTCACTGTGCACTCTCCCTGTGCGCTCTCCCTGTGCACTCTCACGGTGTGCTCTCACTGCTGCTCTCATTGTGTGTTCTCACTGCACGCTCTCACTGCTGCTCTCACTGTGCGCTCTCACTGCTGCTCTCCCTGTGCGCTCTCCCTGTGCACTCTCACTGCACGCTCTCACTGCTGCTCTCACTGTGCTCTCTCACTGTGCACTCTCACTGTGCACTCTCCCTGTGCGATTCTCACTGTGCGCTCTCACTGTGCACTCTCATTGCACGCTCTCACTGCTGCTCTCACTGTGCGCTCTCACTGTGCACTCTCACTGTGCGCTCTCCCTGTGCGCTCTCACTGTGCACTCTCACTGCTGCTCTCACTGCTGCTCTCACTGTGCGCTCTCACTGTGCGCTCTCACTGCTGCTCTCACTGCTGCTCTCACTGTGCGCTCTCACTGCTGCTCTCACTGCACGCTCTCCCTGTGCGCTCTCCCTGTGCACTCTCACTGCACGCTCTCACTGCTGCTCTCACTGTGCGCTCTCACTGTGCACTCTCACTGTGCATTCTCCCTGTGCGCTCTCACTGTGCACTCTCACTGCTGCTCTCACTGCACGCTCTCACTGCTGCTCTCACTGCTGCTCTCACTGTGCGCTCTCACTGCTGCTCTCACTCTGCGCTCTCACTGTGCGCTCTCACTGTGCGCTCTCACTGTGCGCTCTCACTGTGCACTCTCCCTGTGCGCTCTCACTGCTGCTCTCACTGCTGCTCTCACTGTGCGCTCTCACTGCTGCTCTCACTGTGCGCTCTCACTGTGCACTCTCACTGTGCGCTCTAACTGCGCGCTCTCACTGCTGCTCTCACTGCTGCTCTCACTGTGCGCTCTCACTGCTGCTCTCACTGCTGCTCTCACTGCACGCTCTCACTGCTGCTCTCACTGTGCGCTCACACTGTGCGCTCTCATTGCTGCTCTCACTGCTGCTCACACTGTGCGCTCTCACTGTGCGCAATCACTGTGCGCTCTCACTGTGCGCTCTCACTGCTGCTCTCACTGCTGCTCTCACTGTGCGCTCTCACTGTGCGCTCTCACTGTGCACTCTCACTGTGCACTCTCACTGTGCACTCTCACTGTGCGCTCTCACTGCTGCTCTCACTGCTGCTCTCACTGTGCACTCTCACTGTGCGCTCTCACTGTGCGCTCTCACTGCTGCTCTCACTGTGCGCTCTCACTGTGCGCTCTCACTGTGCGCTCTCACTGCTGCCCTCACTGCACGCTCTCACTGCTGCTCTCACTGTGCGCTCTCACTGTGCGCTCTCACTGTGCACTCTCCCTGTGCGCTCTCACTGCACGCTCTCACTGCTGCTCTCACTGAACGCTCTCACTGCTGCTCTCACTGCTGCTCTCACTGTGCGCTCTCACTGTGCACTCTCACTGTGCACTCTCACTGCTGCTCTCACTGCTGCTCTCACTGTGCACTCTCCCTGCTGCTCTCGTTGTGTGTTCCCACTGTGTGCTCTCACTGCTGCTCTCACTGTGCACTCTCCCTGCTGCTCTCGTTGTGTGTTCCCACTGTGTGCTCTCACTGTGCACTCTCACTGTGCACTCTCACTGCTGCTCTCATTGTGTGTTCTCACTGTGCACTCTCACTGTGCACTCTCACTGTGCGCTCTCACTGTGCACTCTCACTGCACGCTCTCACTGCTGCTCTCACTGTGCACTCTCCCTGTGCGCTCTCCCTGTGCACTCTCACTGTGCACTCTCCCTGTGCGCTCACCCTGTGCACTCTCACTGTGCGCTCTCACTGCTGCTCTCATTGTGTGTTCTCACTGCACGCTCTCACTGCTGCTCTCACTGTGCGCTCTCCCTGTGCACTCTCCCTGTGCGCTCTCACTGCTGCTCTCATTGTGTGTTCTCACTGTATGCTCTCACTGCACGCTCTCACTGCTGCTCTCACTGTGCGCTCTCACTGTGCACTCTCACTGTGCACTCTCCGTGTGCTCTCATTGTGTGCTCTCACTGTATGCTCTCACTGCTGCTCTCACTGTGCGCTCTCACTGTGCACTCTCCCTGTGCACTCTCCCTGTGCCCTCTCACTGCTGCTCTCATTGTGTGTTCTCACTGTATGCTCTGACTGCACGCTCTCACTGCTGCTCTCACTGTGCGCTCTCACTGTGCGCTCTCACTGCTGCTCTCACTGTGCGCTCTCAGTGTGCGCTCTCACTGCTGCTCTCACTGTGCGCTCTCACTGTGCGCTCTCACTGTGCACTCTCCGTGTGCTCTCACTGCTGCTCTCATTGTGTGTTCTCACTGTATGCTCTGACTGCACGCTCTCACTGCTGCTCTCACTGTGCGCTCTCACTGCTGCTCTCACTGTGCGCTCTCACTGTGCGCTCTCACTGCTGCTCTCACTGTGTGCTCTCACTGCACGCTCTCACTGTGCCCTCTCCGTGTGCTCTCACTGCACGCTCTCACTGTGCACTCTCACTGCTGCTCTCACTGTGCACTCTCCGTGTGCTCTCACTGCACGCTCTCACTGTGCGCTCTCACTGTGCGCTCTCACTGCTGCTCTCATTGTGTGTTCTCACTGTATGCTCTCACTGTGCACTCTCACTGCTGCTCTCACTGTGCACTCTCCGTGTGCTCTCACTGCACGCTCTCACTGTGCGCTCTCACTGTGCGCTCTCACTGCTGCTCTCACTGTGCGCTCTCACTGTGCACTCTCCGTGTGCTCTCACTGCTTCTCTCACTGTGCGCTCTCACTGTTGCTCTCACTGTGCGCTCTCACTTGCGCTCTCCCTGTGCACTCTCCCTGTGCGCTCTCACTGTGCGCTCTCACTGTGCGCTCTCACTGCTGCTCTCACTGTGTGCTCTCACTGTGCGCTCTCACTGTGCGCTCTCACTGTGCGCTCTCACTGCATGCTCTCACTGCTGCTCTCACTGTGCGCTCGCACTGTGCGCTCTCACTGCTGCTCTCACTGTGCGCTCTCACTGTGCGCTCTCACTGTGCGCTCGCACTGTGCGCTCTCACTGTGCGCTCTCACTGTGCGCTCTCACTGCACGCTCTCACTGCTGCTCTCACTGTGCGCTCGCACTGTGCGCTCTCACTGTGTCCTCTCACTGTGCGCTCTCACTGTGCGCTCTCACTGTGTGCTCTCACTGCACGCTCTCACTGCTGCTCTCACTGCATGCTGTCATTGTGTGCTCTCACTGTATGCTCTCACTGTGCGCTCTCACTGTGTGCTCTCACTGTGCGCTCTCACTGTGCGCTCTTACTGTGTGCTCTCACTGTGCGCTCTCACTGCTGCTCTCATTGTGTGTTCTCACTGTATGCTCTCACTGTACGCTCTCACTGCGTGATCACACTGTCCGCTCTCACTGGGCGCTCTGATCTCTGCTTACAATGTTCGTTCTCACTGTGCACCCACACCGTGCACTCTCACTATGCGGTCTCCCTATGCACTCTCCCTGTGCACTCTCCCTGTGCACTCTCCCTGTGCAGTCTCCCTCTGCGTTCTCCCTGTGCAGTCTCCCTGTGCACTCTCACTGGACCCGTTCACTGTACGCTGTCACTGTGCACTCTCACTGTACACTCTCACTGGGTGCCCTCGCTGTGCACTCTCCATTTACGCTCTCCCTCTGCACTCTCCCTGGGCGCTCTCCCTCTGCACTCTCACTGTGCGCTCACACTGAGCGCCCTCATTGCTGCTCTCACTGCTGCTCACACTGTGCGCACTCACTGTGCGCTCTCACTGCTGCTCTCACTGCTGCTCTCACTGTGCGCTCTCACTGTGCGCTCTCACTGTGCACTCTCACTGTGCACTCTCACTGTGCGCTCTCACTGCTGCTCTCACTGCTGCTCTCACTGTGCGCTCTCACTGTGCGCTCTCACTGTGCGCTCTCACTGCTGCTCTCACTGTGCGCTCTCACTGTGCGCTCTCACTGTGCGCTCTCACTACTGCTCTCACTGCACGCTCTCACTGCTGCTCTCACTGTGCGCTCTCACTGTGCGCTCTCACTGTGCACTCTCCCTGTGCGCTCTCACTGCACGCTCTCACTGCTGCTCTCACTGTGCGCTCTCACTGTGCGCTCTCACTGCTGCTCTCACTGTGTGCTCTCACTGCACGCTCTCACTGTGCCCTCTCCGTGTGCTCTCACTGCACGCTCTCACTGTGCACTCTCACTGCTGCTCTCACTGTGCACTCTCCGTGTGCTCTCACTGCACGCTCTCACTGTGCGCTCTCACTGTGCGCTCTCACTGCTGCTCTCATTGTGTGTTCTCACTGTATGCTCTCACTGTGCACTCTCACTGCTGCTCTCACTGTGCACTCTCCGTGTGCTCTCACTGCACGCTCTCACTGTGCGCTCTCACTGTGCGCTCTCATTGCTGCTCTCACTGTGCGCTCTCACTGTGCACTCTCCGTGTGCTCTCACTGCTTCTCTCACTGTGCGCTCTCACTGTTGCTCTCACTGTGCGCTCTCACTTGCGCTCTCCCTGTGCACTCTCCCTGTGCGCTCTCACTGTGCGCTCTCACTGTGCGCTCTCACTGCTGCTCTCACTGTGTGCTCTCACTGTGCGCTCTCACTGTGCGCTCTCACTGTGCGCTCTCACTGCATGCTCTCACTGCTGCTCTCACTGTGCGCTCGCACTGTGCGCTCTCACTGCTGCTCTCACTGTGCGCTCTCACTGTGCGCTCTCACTGTGCGCTCGCACTGTGCGCTCTCACTGTGCGCTCTCACTGTGCGCTCTCACTGCACGCTCTCACTGCTGCTCTCACTGTGCGCTCGCACTGTGCGCTCTCACTGTGTCCTCTCACTGTGCGCTCTCACTGTGCGCTCGCACTGTGCGCTCTCACTGTGCGCTCTCACTGTGTGCTCTCACTGCACGCTCTCACTGCTGCTCTCACTGCATGCTGTCATTGTGTGCTCTCACTGTGTGCTCTCACTGTGCGCTCTCACTGTGTGCTCTCACTGTGCGCTCTCACTGTGCGCTCTTACTGTGTGCTCTCACTGTGCGCTCTCACTGCACGCTCTCATTGTGTGTTCTCACTGTATGCTCTCACTGTACGCTCTCACTGCGTGATCACACTGTCCGCTCTCACTGGGCGCTCTGATCTCTGCTTACAATGTTCGTTCTCACTGTGCACCCACACCGTGCACTCTCACTATGCGGTCTCCCTATGCACTCTCCCTGTGCACTCTCCCTGTGCACTCTCCCTGTGCAGTCTCCCTCTGCGTTCTCCCTGTGCAGTCTCCCTGTGCACTCTCACTGGACCCGTTCACTGTACGCTGTCACTGTGCACTCTCACTGTACACTCTCACTGGGTGCCCTCGCTGTGCACTCTCCATTTACGCTCTCCCTCTGCACTCTCCCTGGGCGCTCTCCCTCTGCACTCTCACTGTGCGCTCACACTGTGCGCTCTCATTGCTGCTCTCACTGCTGCTCACACTGTGCGCTCTCACTGTGCGCTCTCACTGCTGCTCTCACTGCTGCTCTCACTGTGCGCTCTCACTGTGCGCTCTCACTGTGCACTCTCACTGTGCACTCTCACTGTGCGCTCTCACTGCTGCTCTCACTGCTGCTCTCACTGTGCGCTCTCACTGTGCGCTCTCACTGTGCGCTCTCACTGCTGCTCTCACTGTGCGCTCTCACTGTGCGCTCTCACTGTGCGCTCTCACTACTGCTCTCACTGCACGCTCTCACTGCTGCTCTCACTGTGCGCTCTCACTGCTGCTCTCATTGTGTGTTCTCACTGTATGCTCTCACTGTACGCTCTCACTGCGTGATCACACTGTCCGCTCTCACTGGGCGCTCTGATCTCTGCTTACAATGTTCGTTCTACTGTGCACCCACACCGTGCACTCTCACTATGCGGTCTCCCTATGCACTCTCCCTGTGCACTCTCCCTGTGCACTCTCCCTGTGCAGTCTCCCTCTGCGTTCTCCCTGTGCAGTCTCCCTGTGCACTCTCACTGGACCCGTTCACTGTACGCTGTCACTGTGCACTCTCACTGTACACTCTCACTGGGTGCCCTCGCTGTGCACTCTCCATTTACGCTCTCCCTCTGCACTCTCCCTGGGCGCTCTCCCTCTGCACTCTCACTGTGCGCTCACACTGAGCGCTCTCATTGCTGCTCTCACTGCTGCTCACACTGTGCGCTCTCACTGTGCGCTCTCACTGCTGCTCTCACTGCTGCTCTCACTGTGCGCTCTCACTGTGCGCTCTCACTGTGCACTCTCACTGTGCACTCTCACTGTGCGCTCTCACTGCTGCTCTCACTGCTGCTCTCACTGTGCGCTCTCACTGTGCGCTCTCACTGTGCGCTCTCACTGCTGCTCTCACTGTGCGCTCTCACTGTGCGCTCTCACTGTGCGCTCTCACTACTGCTCTCACTGCACGCTCTCACTGCTGCTCTCACTGTGCGCTCTCACTGTGCGCTCTCACTGTGCACTCTCCCTGTGCGCTCTCACTGCACGCTCTCACTGCTGCTCTCACTGCACGCTCTCACTGCTGCTCTCACTGCTGCTCTCACTGTGCGCTCTCACTGTGCACTCTCACTGCTGCTCTCACTGTGCACTGTCCCTGCTGCTCTCGTTGTGTGTTCCCACTGTGTGCTCTCACTGTGCACTCTCACTGTGCACTCTCACTGCTGCTCTCATTGTGTGTTCTCACTGTGCACTCTCACTGTGCACTCTCACTGTGCGCTCTCACTGTGCACTCTCACTGCACGCTCTCACTGCTGCTCTCACTGTGCACTCTCCCTGTGCGCTCTCCCTGTGCACTCTCACTGTGCACTCTCCCTGTGCGCTCTCCCTGTGCACTCTCACTGTGCGCTCTCACTGCTGCTCTCATTGTGTGTTCTCACTGCACGCTCTCACTGCTGCTCTCACTGTGCGCTCTCCCTGTGCACTCTCCCTGTGCGCTCTCACAGCACGCTCTCATTGTGTGTTCTCACTGTATGCTCTCACTGCACGCTCTCACTGCTGCTCTCACTGTGTGCTCTCACTGTGCACTCTCACTGTGCACTCTCCGTGTGCTCTCATTGTGTGCTCTCACTGTATGCTCTCACTGCTGCTCTCACTGTGCGCTCTCACTGTGCACTCTCCCTGTGCCCTCTCACTGCTGCTCTCATTGTGTGTTCTCACTGTATGCTCTGACTGCACGCTCTCACTACTGCTCTCACTGTGCGCTCTCACTGTGCGCTCTCACTGCTGCTCTCACTGTGCGCTCTCACTGTGCGCTCTCACTGCTGCTCTCACTGTGCGCTCTCACTGTGCGCTCTCACTGTGCACTCTCCGTGTGCTCTCACTGCTGCTCTCATTGTGTGTTCTCACTGTATGCTCTGACTGCACGCTCTCACTGCTGCTCTCACTGTGCGCTCTCACTGCTGCTCTCACTGTGCGCTCTCACTGTGCGCTCTCACTGCTGCTCTCACTGTGCGCTCTCACTGTGTGCTCTCACTGCACGCTCTCACTGTGCCCTCTCCGTGTGCTCTCACTGCACGCTCTCACTGTGCACTCTCACTGCTGCTCTCACTGTGCACTCTCCGTGTGCTCTCACTGCACGCTCTCACTGTGCGCTCTCACTGCTGCTCTCATTGTGTGTTCTCACTGTATGCTCTCACTGTGCACTCTCACTGCTGCTCTCACTGTGCGCTCTCCGTGTGCTCTCACTGCACGCTCTCACTGTGCGCTCTCACTGTGCGCTCTCACTGCTGCTCTCACTGTGCGCTCTCACTGTGCACTCTCCGTGTGCTCTCACTGCTTCTCTCACTGTGCGCTCTCACTGCTGCTCTCACTGTGCGCTCTCACTGTGCGCTCTCACTTGCGCTCTCCCTGTGCACTCTCCCTGTGCGCTCTCACTGCTGTTCTCACTGTGCGCTCTCACTGCTGCTCTCACTGTGCGCTCTCACTGTGCGCTCTCACTGCTGCTCTCACTGTGTGCTCTCACTGTGCGCTCTCACTGTGCGCTCTCACTGTGCGCTCTCACTGCACGCTCTCACTGCTGCTCTCACTGTGCGCTCGCACTGTGCGCTCTCACTGTGTCCTCTCACTGTGCGCTCTCACTGTGCGCTCTCACTGTGTGCTCTCACTGCACGCTCTCACTGCTGCTCTCACTGCATGCTGTCATTGTGTGCTCTCACTGTATGCTCTCACTGTGCGCTCTCACTGTGTGCTCTCACTGTGCGCTCTCACTGTGCGCTCTTACTGTGTGCTCTCACTGTGCGCTCTCACTGCTGCTCTCATTGTGTGTTCTCACTGTATGCTCTCACTGTACGCTCTCACTGCGTGATCACACTGTCCGCTCTCACTGGGCGCTCTGATCTCTGCTTACAATGTTCGTTCTACTGTGCACCCACACCGTGCACTCTCACTATGCGGTCTCCCTATGCACTCTCCCTGTGCACTCTCCCTGTGCACTCTCCCTGTGCAGTCTCCCTCTGCGTTCTCCCTGTGCAGTCTCCCTGTGCACTCTCACTGGACCCGTTCACTGTACGCTGTCACTGTGCACTCTCACTGTACACTCTCACTGGGTGCCCTCGCTGTGCACTCTCCATTTACGCTCTCCCTCTGCACTCTCCCTGGGCGCTCTCCCTCTGCACTCTCACTGTGCGCTCACACTGAGCGCTCTCATTGCTGCTCTCACTGCTGCTCACACTGTGCGCTCTCACTGTGCGCTCTCACTGCTGCTCTCACTGCTGCTCTCACTGTGCGCTCTCACTGTGCGCTCTCACTGTGCACTCTCACTGTGCACTCTCACTGTGCGCTCTCACTGCTGCTCTCACTGCTGCTCTCACTGTGCGCTCTCACTGTGCGCTCTCACTGTGCGCTCTCACTGCTGCTCTCACTGTGCGCTCTCACTGTGCGCTCTCACTACTGCTCTCACTGCACGCTCTCACTGCTGCTCTCACTGTGCGCTCTCACTGTGCGCTCTCACTGTGCACTCTCCCTGTGCGCTCTCACTGCACGCTCTCACTGCTGCTCTCACTGCACGCTCTCACTGCTGCTCTCACTGCTGCTCTCACTGTGCGCTCTCACTGTGCACTCTCACTGCTGCTCTCACTGTGCACTGTCCCTGCTGCTCTCGTTGTGTGTTCCCACTGTGTGCTCTCACTGTGCACTCTCACTGTGCACTCTCACTGCTGCTCTCATTGTGTGTTCTCACTGTGCACTCTCACTGTGCACTCTCACTGTGCGCTCTCACTGTGCACTCTCACTGCACGCTCTCACTGCTGCTCTCACTGTGCACTCTCCCTGTGCGCTCTCCCTGTGCACTCTCACTGTGCACTCTCCCTGTGCGCTCTCCCTGTGCACTCTCACTGTGCGCTCTCACTGCTGCTCTCATTGTGTGTTCTCACTGCACGCTCTCACTGCTGCTCTCACTGTGCGCTCTCCCTGTGCACTCTCCCTGTGCGCTCTCACAGCACGCTCTCATTGTGTGTTCTCACTGTATGCTCTCACTGCACGCTCTCACTGCTGCTCTCACTGTGTGCTCTCACTGTGCACTCTCACTGTGCACTCTCCGTGTGCTCTCATTGTGTGCTCTCACTGTATGCTCTCACTGCTGCTCTCACTGTGCGCTCTCACTGTGCACTCTCCCTGTGCACTCTCCCTGTGCCCTCTCACTGCTGCTCTCATTGTGTGTTCTCACTGTATGCTCTGACTGCACGCTCTCACTACTGCTCTCACTGTGCGCTCTCACTGTGCGCTCTCACTGCTGCTCTCACTGTGCGCTCTCACTGTGCGCTCTCACTGTGCACTCTCCGTGTGCTCTCACTGCTGCTCTCATTGTGTGTTCTCACTGTATGCTCTGACTGCATGCTCTCACTGCTGCTCTCACTGTGCGCTCTCACTGCTGCTCTCACTGTGCGCTCTCACTGTGCGCTCTCACTGCTGCTCTCACTGTGCGCTCTCACTGTGTGCTCTCACTGCACGCTCTCACTGTGCCCTCTCCGTGTGCTCTCACTGCACGCTCTCACTGTGCACTCTCACTGCTGCTCTCACTGTGCACTCTCCGTGTGCTCTCACTGCACGCTCTCACTGTGCGCTCTCACTGCTGCTCTCATTGTGTGTTCTCACTGTATGCTCTCACTGTGCACTCTCACTGCTGCTCTCACTGTGCACTCTCCGTGTGCTCTCACTGCACGCTCTCACTGTGCGCTCTCACTGCTGCTCTCACTGTGCGCTCTCACTGTGCACTCTCCGTGTGCTCTCACTGCTTCTCTCACTGTGCGCTCTCACTGCTGCTCTCACTGTGCGCTCTCACTGTGCGCTCTCACTTGCGCTCTCCCTGTGCACTCTCCCTGTGCGCTCTCACTGCTGTTCTCACTGTGCGCTCTCACTGCTGCTCTCACTGTGCGCTCTCACTGTGCGCTCTCACTGCTGCTCTCACTGTGTGCTCTCACTGTGCGCTCTCACTGTGCGCTCTCACTGTGCGCTCTCACTGCATGCTCTCACTGCTGCTCTCACTGTGCGCTCTCACTGCTGCTCTCACTGTGCGCTCTCACTGTGCGCTCTCACTGTGCGCTCGCACTGTGCGCTCTCACTGTGCGCTCTCACTGTGCGCTCTCACTGCACGCTCTCACTGCTGCTCTCACTGTGCGCTCGCACTGTGCGCTCTCACTGTGTCCTCTCACTGTGCGCTCTCACTGTGCGCTCTCACTGTGTGCTCTCACTGCACGCTCTCACTGCTGCTCTCACTGCATGCTGTCATTGTGTGCTCTCACTGTATGCTCTCACTGTGCACTCTCACTGTGTGCTCTCACTGTGCGCTCTCACTGTGCGCTCTTACTGTGTGCTCTCACTGTGCGCTCTCACTGCTGCTCTCATTGTGTGTTCTCACTGTACGCTCTCACTGCGTGATCACACTGTCCGCTCTCACTGGGCGCTCTGATCTCTGCTTACAATGTTCGTTCTCACTGTGCACCCACACCGTGCACTCTCACTATGCGGTCTCCCTATGCACTCTCCCTGTGCACTCTCCCTGTGCACTCTCCCTGTGCAGTCTCCCTCTGCGTTCTCCCTGTGCAGTCTCCCTGTGCACTCTCACTGGACCCGTTCACTGTACGCTGTCACTGTGCACTCTCACTGTACACTCTCACTGGGTGCCCTCGCTGTGCACTCTCCATTTACGCTCTCCCTCTGCACTCTCCCTGGGCGCTCTCCCTCTGCACTCTCACTGGGCGCTCTCCCTGTACGCTCTCCCTCTGCATTCTACCTGTACGCTCTCCCTCTGCACTCTCCCTGTACGCTCTCCCTCTGCACTCTCATTGGGCACTCTCCCTGTACGCTCTCCCTCTGCACTCTCCCTGTATGCTCTCCCTCTGCACGCTCCCTGTACGCTCTCCCTCTGCACTCTCCCTGTACGCTCTCCCTGGTCACTCTCCTTGTACGCTATCCCTGTGTGCTCTCCCTGTACGCTCTCCCTCTGCACTCTCCCTGTACGCTCTCCCTCTGCACTCTCCCAGTACGCTCTCCCTCTGCACTCTCCCTGTACGCTCTCCCTCTGCACTCTCCCTGGGCACTCTCCCTCTGCACTCTCACTGGGCGCTCTCCCTCCGCACTCTCCCCGGGTACTCTCCCTCTGCACTCTCACTGGGCACTCTCCCTTTGCACTCTTAATGTTTATGTCGTGTCCTCAGTGCCTGGGCCTCATCTTCTGCCTTCTTCTCTTGCAGCCCTCGCGAGTGGTGGAACCATTCCAATCCCCAGCCTTGATGCCAGCGGTAACCTGGTGCTGTCGAGCGGTGCAGGCAGTGCAGGGACACAGAGCATTGTTACCTCACCTCTCTTCCTCAACCACCCTGGCCTGCCTCTCCTCGCCGGTAACCCAGCTGCTGTCAGCCTGGCCTCAGTCACTTCACTCCAAAGCAAGCCCTCCGCCACCTGCAGCGAGTCGGAGGTGTCCTCTGCCAGCGTCAACCCAGCGGGATCCAGTGCAGAGTGACCCAGGCGGGGGCGCCTGCGGAGCAACACCCACTCTGACTCCAGTTCATCAGCTCCCTCTCTGACCCGTCGAGGAGCAACCCCAGAGAGGTGCTGGGCACTCCAACAGCCTGTGCTCCCGGAGGGTGGGGGCTCACTCACAGAAAGACGCACGACTTTTATTTCTTCAGAATGGATTCTGTAATGGTTTCAGTTTGCATTTTTTATGTTTTCTCTGGGATTTGGGGGTTTTATATCATTTGTAGTGTTTATCTTGTATTACATCCTGGTGGGGAGGGAATTTATCTATTTATTTACTGTTTGAAATATTTTATTCCGATACAAACACCTCCCCAAAAACCGCCAAACCAAATGAAAGAATCATTTCTTATTGCTATTATCTAGTGCCTGAACTCCCAGTTATAATACACTCACCAAAAAACACACACACACAAGGCTTTTTAAAACCTTTCTCCAGCGTTTGAACATTTCAAGTAAAACAAGAGTAGGTTTTCGGTTGAAATGAAATGACAGACACTGCTGTCTCTGCTCCAATATACCTCATAGCCAGGGTGTGGTCCCAACGGGAGACCCAGACCCAGACCCTCCTCTCTCTCTGCTCCCGGGGACTTCCCATCTCCCAAAAAAACAAGCCCTGGCTTTCCTTCGAAATATATTTAATAATGAAAAATAAAACCAAAGTATTGCTGAGAGATGGAGTGGGCCATTTCGATGGGATGGGACTAAACGGGGGTGGGATGGCAAAAGGCAACCAGCGCCCAGCCTGATTTCCCCCAATCTCTGACCTCAGTTTAGCTTTTTGCTTCCCAATTTCTGATTTCAGGTGTTTAACTCTAGACTGTGAACCAGCATGTGGATGAGTGTGTGAACCAGGGTGTGCACGAGTGCGTGAATCAGCATGTGCACGAGTGTGTGAACCAGTGTGTGCACGAGTGCGTGAATCAGCGTGTGCACGAGTGTGTGAACCAGTGCGTGCATGCGTGTGTGAACCAGCGTGTGCACGGGCGCGTGAGCCAGTGTGCACATGAGTGTGTGAACCAGTGCTTGCATGAGTGTGTGAACCACTGTGTGTCCGGGTGTGTGAATGAGTGTGTGAACCTGTCTGTGCTTGTGTGTGAACCAGTGTGTACGCAAGTGTGTGAATCAGTGTGTACACAAGTGTGTGAACCAGTGTGTACACGAGTGTGGGAATCAGTGTGTCTCCGAGTATGTGAATAGTGTGTCCATAAATGGGTGCACCAGTGTTTACACGAGTACATGATCCAGTGTGGTACACGAGTGTGTGAACCAGTGTGTCACGAGTATGTGAGCCACTGTGTACATGGGACTGAACCAAAGTGTAAATGAGTGTGTGAATCAGTGTGTCATGAGTGTGAGCCACTATGTACATGGGACTAAACCAGTGTGTACACGAGTGTGTGAACCAGTGTGTACACGGGACTGAACCAGTGTGTACACGAGTACAGCTTTCGGAGAGTTTGTGCAGGGGTCAGAGGGCGCCCCCAGCCTCCTCCTCACTGCCTCCCTTTAAATCCCCCCCCTTTAAACCTGGAACTGAAGTGATCCTCACTTACTTTAGATGGAATGTATCTGTTTAGCTAAATAGTTTTTATAGAAGAAATCTATGTTCGGCTTTTATTGCATATGTATAAAAAACAAAAGAAACTTGACTTTAGACCAAAAATTCTCCTATCTCCACATTAACCGGAGGTGGTTGTCAACGCAATCCTGATGCACAGAGTTACCAAAAAGAAAATGACCCCGGTCAGGGTCAGGGTCACTCACTCAGTGTTTGGCTTCACCGGGTGCCTCAGTGAATCTCAGTCTCTCAATATTCATCCTCAGTTAGAATCATTAATATTAATCAACCTCATTAATATTAATTACCATGATTAATATTGAAACTGAACGTTAATATTCATTCCTATTACTGATGGCTCGCTGAGATTCACTGGCTTTGGCTAAACTGATTCTGCCAAGTGGCCGGTGGGGAAGGGAATGGAGAGGTTAATCCCGGGGGGGGGGGGGGGAAGGGGAATGGGGAGGTTAATCCCGGGGGGAATGGGGAGGTTAATCCTGGGGGGGAGGGGGAATGGGGAGGTTAATCCCGGGGGGAGAGGGAGTGGGAAAGTTAATCCTGGGGGGGGGGGGGGGTGGGAGGGGGAATGGGGATGTTAATCCCGGTGGGGAAGGGAGTGGGAAAGTTAATCCTGGAGGGGGGGGGGGTGGGAGGGGGAATGGGGATGTTAATCCCGGTGGGGAAGGGAGTGGGGAGGTTAATTGTAGGTTTGGGGTGGGGTAGTGGTTATCCCAGGACAGAGACAGGGGTTATCCTGTGTCAGTGGGGGTGTCTATCCCGGGTCGGTGGGGGTGTCTATCCCGGATCGGTGGGGGTGTCTATCCCGGGTCGGTGGGGTGTCTATCCCGGGTGGGGGCGGGGGTGTCTATCCCAGGTCGGTGGGGGTGTCTATCCCGGGTCGGTGGGGGTGTCTATCCCGGATCGGTGGGGGTGTCTATCCCGGGTCGGTGGGGGTGTCTATCCCGGGTCGGTGGGGGTGTCTATCCCGGATCGGTGGGGTGTCTATCCCGGGTGGGGGCAGGGGTGTCTATCCCGGGTCGGTGGGGGTGTCTATCCCGGGTCGGTGGGGGTGTCTATCCCGGGTGGGGGCGTGGGTGTCTATCCCGGGTCGGTGGGGGTGTCTATCCCGGGTGGGGGCGGGGGTGTCTATCCCGGATCGGTGGGGGTGTCTATCCCGGGTCGGTGGGGTGTCTATCCCGGGTCGGTGGGGGTGTCTATCCCGGGTCGGTGGGGGTGTCTATCCCGGGTCGGTGGGGGTGTCTATCCCGGATCGGTGGGGGTGTCTATCCCGGGTGGGGGCGGGGGTGTCTATCCCGGGTCGGTGGGGGTGTCTATCCCGGGTCGGTGGGGGTGTCTATCCCGGATCGGTGGGGGTGTCTATCCCGGGTGGGGGCGGGGGTGTCTATCCCGGGTCGGTGGGGTTGTCTATCCCGGGTGGGGGCGGGGGTGTCTATCCCGGGTCGGTGGGGGTGTCTATCCCGGGTCGGTGGGGGTGTCTATCCCGGATCGGTGGGGGTGTCTATCCCGGGTGGGGGCGGGGGTGTCTATCCTGGGTGGGGGCGGGGGTGTATATCCCGGGTCGGTGGGGGTGTCTATCCCGGATCGGTGGGGGTGTCTATCCCGGGTGGGGGCGGGGGTGTCTATCCCGGGTGGGGGCGGGGGTGTCTATCCCGGGTCGGTGGGGGTGTCTATCCCGGATCGGTGGGGGTGTCTATCCCGGGTGGGGGCGGGGGTGTCTATCCCGGATGGGGGAGAGTTTCTTCCAGGCCGGGTTCTAGCCCAGCACTGAGTGAACACTGTCTGGCCCAGGTCCGTACACATAAAGAGCTTTAAACAAATACAACCAAATAAACCGCAGATACCTTTGATGAACGAATGCGTCAATGACACCACTCCGGGGGTAGGGAGATAGCCCGTCATATACCTCATATACTTTGATGAACCAAATAAAGGCTTTCGCGGAACACTAGGGAGCACAGGTTCCAGCACAGCACGGCACAGGACCCTTAGCTCTGTCTGAGGCTGGGCCCGGCGATACTGTGCAGTACAGGGTGGTGTGGAGGGAACTGAGTGACAATGCAGAGGCACTGACTCACTCGGTCCTGGGACCCTCCCTCCACATTGCCAGCAGTGAGGGCGGGCGTCAGTCCCTTTCTTGTCTCTCAGACTGCACTGCATGCAGCAGTCAGACACTGACACTAAAACCAGGGCTCAGATCAGTCATGAGCTGTAGTGTGACTGTGGTCAGGGCCTGGGAGGAATCTCAGGCGCAGGCTGGGTGGGAGAGGGAGGATCATACGACAGATAATGAATCCAGCGGGTGTTGTATGAGGTTGCGGGCTGGGGTGGGATCTCGCATCGGCAACAGACGGGCCTGTTCTTTAATTCCAGAACCCACACTGCTTATCCCGGAACAAACCTTTACAAAGTATTCCCACACAATGAGCAGTGCAGCCCCGAGAGAAACAGAGCATCCAGTGCAGCCCAGAGAGCAAGAGAGCACAGAGCCCAGAGAGAAACAGCACAGAGCGTCCAGTGCAGACCAAAGAGAAACAGCACAGAGCATCCAGTGCAGACCAGAGAGAAACAGCACAGATCATCCAGTGCAGCCCAGAGAGAAACAGCACAGGGCATCCAATGCAGCCCAGAGAGAAACAGCACAGAGCATCCAGTGCAGCCCAGAGAGAAACAGAACAGCGCATCCAGTGCAGCCTAGAGAGAAACAGCACAGAGCATCCAGTGCAGCCTAGAGAGAAACATCACAGAGCATCCAGTGCAGTCCAGAGAGAAACAGCACAGAGCATCCAGTGCAGCCCAGAGAGAAACAGCACAGAGGATCCAGTGCAGCCCAGAGAGAAACAGCACAGAGCATCCAGTGCAGCCTAGAGAGAAACAGCACAGAGCATTCAGTGCAGCTGAGAAACAGCACAGAGCATCCAGTGCAGCCTAGAGATAAACAGCACAGAGCATCCAGTGCAGCCTAGAGAGAAACAGCACAGAGCATCCAGTGCAGCCTAGAGAGAAACAGCAGAGGATCCAGTGCAGCCCAGAGAGAAACAGAACAGAGCATCAAGTGCAGCCTAGAGATAAACAGCACAGAGCATCCAGTGCAGCCCAGAGAGAAAGAGTACAGAGCATCCTGTGCAACCCAGAGAGAAACAACACAGAGCATCCAGTGCAGCCCAGAGAGAGAGAGAGAACAGAGCATCAAGTGCAGCCCAGAGAGAAATAGCACAGAGCATCTAGTGCAACCAAAGAGAGAAAGGACAGTGCATCCAGTGCAACCCAGAGGGAGAGACAACAGAGCAACAAATGCCTCCCAGAGAGAAAGTAGAGAATCCAGTGCAACCCAGAGAAAAAAGTACAGCCAGTGCAATTCAGAGAGAGAAAAAAAATATGCCTAGTACAACCCAGAGAGAGAGAGAGAGAGAGAGCAGAACAGCAGTGCATCCAGTGTAACCCAGAGAGGGAGAATTAGAGGCTGAGAACCTCTGGGTTTGGATAAGAGAACCAAGGGTTTGTAGAAGGTGTGGGATTTGAGGGAAGTTTGAAGAGATCAGGGTATTAGGTTTGCTGCACTCTCTGGTCCTGGCTCTAAGCAGCTGAGAGGATTGTTGGTCACTCTGTTCCTCTTGTTACTGGGCTTGTTGAACAGACCAAGCGGCACTTCACCAAGCCTCCATGCTGTTTCTGATGGGGTTCCTGAAGTGGGTCTGGGAGAAAAGGAAGGCCTTTGACAACGGGGCGCAAACGCCACCATGAACCCATGGGGTCCCTGACTGATGCCGTGCTGAGCTTGCATCTCGTGCTGTCGTTTGTGATTTCTGGATATTCGAAATCCCTCCAGTCTAAATGGGGCAGCAGTCACAATGCTGCTGTCTTTAGTGCTTCCCTCAAACCCATTTACCAAACGGAAAAAAAACAAAAAACGGAAAAAGAAATAAATCAAACAAACCTCCAAAGGAACGTACCAAAGGTTACATCTCCAGTATCCCTGGGCAAAGACTCGTGTTCTCAATAACTTGCTCTGTGGACACGAGGGAAAAACTAAATATACAAAGAAAAGCGTGGTAACTTTTTTTACAACCAAAGACGGGGTGACTGTGGTACATGGTTGTTGGGCGGGTGTGGGGAGTGGGGGAAACAATGGTACCCAGCTCCCTGCCCGAGCACCCTTGGGTGCCAGCTCTGCTTTAGCCTGTGGATCGAGTCACCTCAGGGCCGCAACATGAAGCCGAAGCTCCAACCTGGGCAAAGTTTGTCTCTCGGCATCCAGCGCCACCTCAGCTAGTTTCACCAGGTGGTTGACAAACCTGGGATCAAATCCAGTGCTGGGATGCCTCCAACCACTGGCAGCCCAACCCAGGCTCCGCTAGCATTGGAGCTAATTTGAGCTGAGCTGTTAGCACCAGCACGTCTCGCAGGGCCGGCCCAGTGTTTCAACACTTGAGGGGCGTGTCGGTAAGGTGAGGGGAGCCCTGCGTCTCTCTCTCTCTCTCTCTCTCTCCGTCCAGACCTGCCCCCCAGCAAGGAGGTGCGCCTGTCTCCCCGGCACTGCCAGCCGGGACAGAGCTGCTGTTTTAGTGACATTGTGTGTGTGAGGGTAATGAAGCAAAGTGTAAGCTGCAGTACGCAAGAGGCTAATGCGGGTGATTGCTGGCACCTACACTGATCAGGAGGGCATCGCTCGTAGCTGGGTGATTTGCATTTATGCACTCCAGGGCGCGCGTCCCGCTGAATGATGGGCATCAGTGGTGTCTCTGCCTCTCTCTCTCTCTCTCTCTCTTTCTCGCTCTCTCCTCCCCACAGCCACACATCGAATCCCACTGCTCTGTCAGCCAACTGGGCAGGAGGCCTGTGCTCAATGCACGAGACCAGCTGTCACAATCCCTGCCTCCATCTTGTCCTGGGAAGGGAAGTGGGGGTGGGGGGGGGGGGGGGGGAGGTGTGGCCGGGTATGTCAGCCTGAGAGTAAGCAGCTTGTATCTGCTGCTTCCCAACTCGAGTTCCATCGCAAGCGGGATGTCAGTTTAAAAAAAAAACACACTGGCATGTAGGAAACTTGTCAGAGTGGCACTGCAAGAGGGAGACAGCTCCCATCAGTCCCTCCTGAAAGGATGGGCCAGGACACAGGAGGAGAGGAGAGAGCTCAACGTGGGGGAGAGAGAGAGAGAGAGCACAGGGGAAAGGGCAAAGGGGAGAGGAGAGAGCTTGGGGGGAGAGGGCTCTGTGAGAGGGAGGGCACAAGGGAAGAGAGCACAGGAGAGAGCTCAAGACGTGGTCACAGGCGGTGATAGCACAGGGGAGAGGGCTGGGAGTGTGCAAGTGGAGAGAAAGGACAAGAGAGAGTGCGAGAGGGAGAGAGACCACACTGAGATGCCCTTACCTCCATTCAGCGGGACCATTGACCCGCAAAACAGCTCAAACCCAAAGCTAGAAACAAAGTATTAAATAAATGAAAATGTAATGAAAACGCTTTTCTTGCGGAATAAAACCAAAGAAACTTCAAAGTCCACAACTCCACTACCTTCAGTGTTTAAATCTAATTACCCAGCCAAAGTGAACTTTAACCTTTGACCTCAGCTATCCAAAGTGAAATTGTATATTTTATTATATAGTCCTGGGTTTAGCTTTGTAATGTTCTGTATCTTGTTCAATCTCTTGTACCGACAGCACCCTGTGCTGGGGACACCACTAGATGTAGGAGATGAGAAGCTGTTTGTCTGTATTTCTGTATGTCTTTGTAAACAAATCTTTTCTCCTCTTGTTTGTGAACCTGTCCCTACCCTCTCCAATACCCCCATTCCCCCTGTCCAATACCCCCATTCCCCCTCACCATTACACCCATTCCCCCTCTCCAATACCCCCATTCCCCCTCTCCAATACCCCCATTCCCCCTCTCCAATACCCCCATTCCCCCTGTCCAATACCCCCATTCCCCCTCACCATTACACCCATTCCCCCTCTCCAATACCCCCATTCCCCCTCTCCAATACCCCCATTCCCCCTGTCCAATACCCCCATTCCCCCTCACCATTACACCCATTCCCCCTCTCCAATACCCCTCATTCCCCCTCTCCAATACCCCCATTCCCCCTCACCATTACACCCATTCCCCCTCTCCAATACCCCCATTCCCCCTCACCATTACACCCATTCCCCCTCTCCAATACCCCCATTCCCCCTCTCCAATACCCCCATTCCCCCTCACCATTACACCCATTCCCCCTCTCCAATACCCCCATTCCCCCTCACCATTACACCCATTCCCCCTCTCCAATACCCCCATTCCCCCTCACCATTACACCCATTCCCCCTCTCCAATAACCCCCATTCCCCCTCACCATTACCCTCATTCCCCCTGTCCAATTACCCCCATTCCCCCTCTCCAATACCCCCATTCCCCCTCACCATTACACCCATTCTCCCTCTCCATTACCCCCATTCCCCCTCACCATTACACCCATTCCCCCTCTCCAATACCCCCATTCCCCCTCACCATTACACCCATTCCCCCTCTCCAATAACCCCCATTCCCCCTCACCATTACCCTCATTCCCCCTGTCCAATTACCCCCATTCCCCCTCACCATTACACCCATTCTCCCTCTCCATTACCCCCATTCCCCCTCTCCAATACCCCCATTCCCCCTCTCCAATACCCCCATTCCCCCTCTCCAATACCCCTCATTGCCCCTGTCCAATACCCCCATTCCCCCTCACCATTACACCCATTCCCCCTCTCCAATACCCCCATTCCCCCTCTCCAATACCCCCATTCCCCCTCACCATTACCCCCATTCCCCCTCTCCAATACCCTCATTCCCCCTGTCCAATACCCCCATTCCCCCTCTCCAATACCCCCATTCCCCCTCTCCAATACCCCCATTCCCCCTCTCCAATACCCCCATTCCCCCTGTCCAATACCCCTCATTCCCCCTCTCCAATACCCCCATTCCCCCTCACCATTACACCCATTCTCCCTCTCCAATACCCCCATTCCCCCTCACCATTACACCCATTCCCCCTCTCCAATACCCCCATTCCCCCTCTCCAATACCCCCATTCCCCCTCTCCAATACCCCCATTCCCCCTCTCCAATACCCCTCATTCCCCCTGTCCAATACCCCCATTCCCCCTCACCATTCCACCCATTCTCCCTCTCCAATACCCCCATTCCCCCTCACCATTACACCCATTCTCCCTCTCCAATACCCCCATTCCCCCTCTCCAATACCCCCATTCTCCCTCTCCAATACCCCCCATTCCCCCTCTCCAATACCCCCCATTCCCCTTTCCAATACCCCCCATTTCCCCTGTCCAATTCCCCCTCTCCAATACCCCCCATTCCCCTTTCCAATACCCCCCATTCCCCCTGTTCAATACCCCTATTTCCCCCTCTCCAATACCCCCATTCCCCTTTCCAATACCCCTCTTTCCCCCTGTCCAATACCCCCCATTCCCCCTGTTCAATACCCCCCCATTCCCTCTCCAATACCCCCATTCCCCCTGTCCAATACCCCCCCATTCCCCCTGTCCAATACCCCCCCATTCCCCCTGTCCAATACCCCCATTCCCCCTGTCCAATACCCCCCCATTCCCCCTGTCCAATACCCCCCCATTCCCCCTGTCCAATACCCCCATTCCCCCTGTCCAATACCCCCCATTCCCCCTGTCCAATACCCCCCATTCCCCGTCCAATACCCCCATTCCCCCTGTCCAATACCCCCCCATTCCCCCTGTCCAATACCCCCATTCCCCCTGTCCAATACCCCCCCATTCCCCCTGTCCAATACCCCCCCATTCCCCCTGTCCAATACCCCCATTCCCCCTGTCCAATACCCCCATTCCCCCTGTCCAATACCCCCCCATTCCCCCTGTCCAATACCCCCCATTCCCCCTGTCCAATACCCCCCATTCCCCCTGTCCAATACCCCCCATTCCCCGTCCAATACCCCCATTCCCCCTGTCCAATACCCCCCCATTCCCCCTGTCCAATACCCCCATTCCCCCTGTCCAATACCCCCCCATTCCCTCTCCAATACCCCCATTCCCCCTGTCCAATACCCCCCCATTCCCCCTGTCCAATACCCCCATTCCCCCTGTCCAATACCCCCCATTCCCCGTCCAATACCCCCATTCCCCCTGTCCAATACCCCCCCATTCCCCCTGTCCAATACCCCCATTCCCCCTGTCCAATACCCCCCATTCCCCCTGTCCAATACCCCCATTCCCCCTGTCCAATACCCCCCCATTCCCCCTGTCCAATACCCCCCCATTCCCCCTGTCCAATACCCCCATTCCCCCTGTCCAATACCCCCCCATTCCCCCTGTCCAATACCCCCATTCCCCCTGTCCAATACCCCCCATTCCCCCTGTCCAATACCCCCATTCCCCCTGTCCAATACCCCCCATTCCCCCTGTCCAATACCCCCATTCCCCCTGTCCAATACCCCCATTCCCCCTGTCCAATACCCCCCCCATTCCCCCTGTCCAATACCCCCATTCCCCCTGTCCAATACCCCCCCCATTCCCCCTGTCCAATACCCCCCCATTCCCCCTGTCCAATACCCCCATTCCCCCTGTCCAATACCCCCCATTCCCCCTGTCCAATACCCCCCATTCCCCCTGTCCAATACCCCCCCATTCCCCCTGTCCAATACCCCCATTCCCCCTGTCCAATACCCCCCATTCCCCCTGTCCAATACCCCCATTCCCCCTGTCCAATACCCCCCATTCCCCCTGTCCAATACCCCCATTCCCCCTGTCCAATACCCCCATTCCCCCTGTCCAATACCCCCCCCATTCCCCCTGTCCAATACCCCCATTCCCCCTGTCCAATACCCCCCCATTCCCTGTCCAATACCCCCCCATTCCCCCTGTCCAATACCCCCCATTCCCCCTCTCCAATACCCCCCCATTCCCCCTGTCCAATACCCCCCATTCCCCCTGTCCAATACCCCCATTCCCCCTGTCCAATACCCCCATTCCCCCTGTCCAATACCCCCCCCATTCCCCCTGTCCAATACCCCCATTCCCCCTGTCCAATACCCCCCCATTCCCTGTCCAATACCCCCCCATTCCCCCTGTCCAATACCCCCCATTCCCCCTCTCCAATACCCCCATTCCCACCACAATACCCCCTCATTCCCCCTCCCCAATACCCCCATTCCTGCCCCAATACCCCCCATTCCCCCTGTCCAATAGCCCCCAATACCCCCATTTCCCCTCCACAAAACACCCCATCCCCTCTCCCCACTACACCCCATTCCACCTCCCCAATACCCCCATCCCCCCTCCCCAATACCCCCCATTTCTCCTCCCCGATAGCACTATTCCCTCCCTCATACTCCCAATACCCCCCATTTCTCATCCCCAATACTCCCATTCCCCCCTATTTCCTCTGCCAACTCACTCCCCTTCCCCTTTCCGCTCGCCATTCGCCCTCCACATCTCCCACTCACTCCTCCCCCTCTCCCTTTCCCTGCTACCCCTACCACACCTTCCCATTTCACCTCTCATTCAACTTCTTCTTCCATCCCCACCCCCCCACACCCAACACAAGATAACATTCAGTGAGAGACAGTCCAGGGTCAGGGTCAGAGCTCCTGTTCAGACAGCAGAGCCGTTACTGGGGCTGGCACCTTATCTCACTCGGTGTCACAATCTGGTGAAAGCAGAGGCCGGGGATGGTAGCTGGGCCTCTCCTCTATCTATGTGTGTGGGGCTCTGTCTCAACCTGGGCAGGACCCCCTTCCTGCGGAGATAGTGGGGTTCCTGCTGGGTGGAATTTGGGACGGAACCTGCCATGGCCTCTGCTTTTCAATTCCCGCAGATTGTGAGCATGAGCTCGTGACTCGTGATGTTTGAGCCAAGCAGTGATTTCCATGGTCCAGTATTGAGCTCACACACACTCCACAGCTTGCTGGAACCTCCATCCAGCTGTCCTCACACCACAGATCAACCTCAACTGTCCAGCAACCCTTGGGTTGGGGAAGTGCCAGTGTCAAAGTCAAGCCACAAGCATCACTCCTTCCACAGACTAGGTGCCTCAAAGTCCTCCCTTAAGTCTGGTTCAATGCCGACCGACTAGTACTTGCCTTGCCGTCTGGTACAGCTCAATGTGACTATACTGTCCAGTGAGACACAGTGCCCCACACTAATACTGTAACTCCTCAACACTCATACTACTGGCAGTCAGATTCCCCCTACCAGTCGGACCCTCATCCCCGTATAACCTTGAGTTAGTGGGACTCTGATTCAGTGGCACCCTTGTCCAAGTGCGACCCAAAGCCAGTGGGACTGAGCCACTAGTACCCGCAGCCCGTGAGGACTGAGCCACTGGTACCCGCAGCCAGTGAAAAACGGCGCAAGTGGAATCTATAGCCAGAGGGATCGTGAGCCAATGGAACAACTGATGTTGTTTGAAGTGCTTGGTTCTGAATGTTACCTGGGCTGAATTAATGAACTTGTGATCCCAGGGTTCAGAGTGATCCCACCCAGCTGCACTCACGCCCCGAGCTGTGTAACAGGTTCCAGCTGCAGTGACTGACCCCCCATTGTCAGGTCTGGATGGCTGAGCTAAAACCAGCTCCCACTGTCATAGTGTGTCTTTAACAAGAGCAGCCCTGTATCAAACTGAGCAATGTCACAGGCCCTCAGAAGAGCAGCTGTGAATAATGGCATTGGCTGCTAACGGGGCCTGTGCACCCACACTGACACACACAGCCTGATGGTAACCCCGGTAACGGGGCCTGTGCTCCCACAGTGACACACGCAGCCTGAGGGTTATCCCGGTAACGGGGCCTGTGCTCCCACACTGACACACACAGCCTGAGGGTAACCCCAGTAACGGAGCCAGTGCTCCCACAGTGACACACACAGCCTGAGGGTAACCCCAGTAACGGGGCCTGTGCTCCCACAGTGACACACACAGCCTGAGGGTAACCCCAGTAACGGGGTCTGTGCTCCCACACTGACACACGCAGCCTGAGGGTTATCCCGGTAATGGGGCCTGTGCTCCCACACTGACACACACAGCCTGAGGGTAACCCCAGTAACGGAGCCTGTGCTCCCACAGTGACTTACACAGCCTGAGGGTAACCCCAGTAACGGGGCCTGTGCTCCCAGACTGACACACATAGCCTGAGGGTAACCCCGGTAACAGAGCCAGTGCCCCCACAGTGACTCACACAGCCTGAGGGTATCCCTGGTAACGGTGCTGGTGCTCCTGCACTGACACACACAGCCTGACGGTAACCCTGGTAACGGGGCCTATGCACCTGCACTGACACACACAGCCCGAGGGTAACCCAGGTAACGGGGCCTATGCACCCGCACTGACACACACAGCCCAAGGGTAACCCAGGTAACGGGGCTTATGCACCCGCACTGACACACACAGCCTGAGGGTAACACAGGTAACGGGGCCTATGCACCCGCACTGACACACACAGCCCGAGGGTAACCCAGGTAACGGGGCCTATGCACCCGAACTGACACACACAGCCTGAGGGTAACCCCGGTAACGGGGCCTATGCTCCCGCAGTGACACACACAGCCTGAGGGTAACCCCCGTAACGGGGCCTATGGTCCCGCACTGATAAAAACAGCCTGGGGGTAACCCTGGTAACAGAGGCTCTGCTTGAACAAGGACACATTTGCGATGGTCACCTAAACGTGAAGATTTCTTGCATGTGTGTGTTGGCTGCTAAGATGAATAGTAACGATTGATGCTGTCCTGATAGGCTCCTGGGCAAAGTGACACCCAAGCAGGAGTGAGGCTCAATCACCTTAAGCCACCATGGTGCCCTGAGACTGCCCCTCAGCTGATAGTACCTGCTGTCTGATCCTGGCTCCTGTACATTGGCCCAACTTCTCGGAGGACCTGGGTCCCGGCTGTCACTAACTGTGCAGTCTGTCTTTCTCACTGCCTCTCTCCCAGTTTCGATTTTATCATTTGAGCGTCTGTTATAATGTGCTAGAGTCTCCGTCCTGTGCTAGTGAGTAGATGTTCTGGTGTGTTTCACAAGCTTGATGTGTACAGTGACGTTAATCCACGTCATTTTTGTAACTTGAGTGTCAAACATCAAAAATAAACTGTACAGTTAAACAAACATGGGCTCTGACAATCATTCACAGATTCGTAGAGTCGACAATTGCAAAGGTCACACCAGGTTTCAGGTACCTCCATCTACCAATCAAAGTAACATCCCTTATGGACCCCACACTCTCAGTGTAAAATAACCCACACTCTCACTGTAATATAAACCACACTCTCACTGTAATATAAACCAGACTCTCACTGTAATATAACCCACACTCTCACTGTAATATAAACCACAGCTTCATTGTAACATAACCCACACTCTCACTGTAATATAAACCACACTCTCACTGTAATATAACCCACACTCTCACTGTAATATAAACCACAGCTTCATTGTAATATAAACCACACTCTCACTGTAATATAACCCACACTCACACTGTAATATAAACAACAGCTTCATTGTAATATAAACCACACTCTCACTGTAATATAAACCACATTCTCACTGTAATATAAACCACAGCTTCATTGTAATATAAACCACACTCTCACTGTAACATAACCCACACACTCACTGTAATATAAACCACAGCTTCACTGTCATATAACCCACACTCTCACAGTAACATAACCCACACGCTCAGTGTAATATAAACCACAGCTTCATTGTAATATAAACCACACTCTCACTGTAATATAACCCACACTCACACTGTAATATAAACAACAGCTTCATTGTAATATAAACCACACTCTCACTGTAATATAAACCACACTCTCACTGTAATATAAACCACAGCTTCATTGTAATATAAACCACACTCTCACTGTAATATAACCCACACTCACACTGTAATATAAACCACAGCTTCATTGTAATATAAACCACACTCTCACTGTAATATAACCCACACTCTCACAGTAATATAAACCACAGCTTCACTGTAATATAACCCACACTCTCACTGTAACATAACCCACACACTCACTGTAATATAAACCACAGCTTCACTGTAATATAACCCACACTCTCACAGTAACATAACCCACACCCTCAGTGTAATATAAACCACAGCTTCATTGTAACAGAACCCCACACTCTCACTGTAATATAAACCACAGCTTCATTGTAACAGAACCCACACTCTCACTGTAATATAAACCACACTCTCACAGTAACATAACCCACACCCTCAGTGTAATTTAACCCAGACTCTCACTGCAATATAACCCACACCCTCACTGTAATATAACCCACACTCTCAGTGTAACATAACCCACACTCTCACTGTAACATAAACCACACTCTCACTGTAACATAACCCAAACTCTCACTGTAATATAAACCACAGCTTCATTGTAACATAACCCACACTCTCACTGTAACATAACCCACACTCTCACTGTAATATAAACCACACTCTCACTGTAATATAAACCACAGCTTCATTGTAACATAACCCACACTCTCACTGTAATATAAACCACACTCTCACTGTAATATAAACCACAGCTTCACTGTAATATAAACCACACCCTCAGTGTAATATAAACCACACTCTCACTGTAACATAACCCACACTCTCACTGTAACATAAACCACACTCTCACTGTAACATAAACCACATTCTCACTGTAACATAACCCACACTCTCACTGTAACATAACCCACACTCACACTGTAATATAAACCACAGCTTCACTGTAATATAAACCACAGCTTCACTGTAATATAAATCACACCCTCAGTGTAACATAACCCACACTCTCACTGTAATATAAACCACACTCTCAGTGTAATATAAACCACACCCTCAGTGTAACATAACCCACACTCTCACTGTAATATAAACCACACTCTCACTGTAACATAAACCACACTCTCACTGTAACATAACCCACACTCTCACTGTAATATAAACCACACTCTCACTGTAATATAAACCACACCCTCAGTGTAACATAACCCACACTCTCACTGTAATATAACCCACACTCTCACTGTAATATAAACCACACTCTCACTGTAATATAAACCACACTCTCAGTGTAATATAAACCACACTCTCACTGTAACATAAACCACACTCTCACTGTAACACAACCCACACTCTCACTGTAATATAAACCACACTCTCATGGTAATATAATCCAAACCATCGCTGTAATGTAACCCACACCTCACTGTAATATAACCCACGCTCCCACTGTAATATAACCCACACTCTCACTGTAATATAACCCACACTCTCACTGTAACATAACCCACACTCTCACTGTAATATAACCCACACTCTCACTGCAACATAACCCACACTCTCACTGCAACATAACCCACACTCTCACTGCAACATAACCCACACTCTCACTGTAATATAACCCACACTCTCACTGCAACATAACCCACACTCTCACTGTAACATAACCCACACTCTCACTGTAATATAACCCACACTCTCACTGTAATATAACCCACACTCTCACTGCAACATAACCCACACTCTCACTGTAATATAACCCACACTCTCACTGTAATATAACTGACACCCTCAGTGTAACATAACCCACACACTCACTGTAATATAACCCACACCCTCACTGTAATATAACCCACACTCTCACTGTAATATAACCCACACTCTCACTGTAATATAACCCACACTCTCACTGCAACATAACCCACACTCTCACTGTAACATAACCCACACTCTCACTGTAATATAACCCACACTCTCACTGCAACATAACCCACACTCTCACTGTAACATAACCCACACTCTCACTGTAATATAACCCACACTCTCACTGTAAAAGAACCCACACTCTCACTGCAACATAACCCACACTCTCACTGTAATATAACCCACACTCTCACTGTAATATAACTGACAACCTCAGTGTAACATAACCCACACCCTCACTGTAATATAACCCACACTCTCACTGTAACATAACCCAGACTCTCACTGTAATATAACCCACACGCTCACTGTAATATAACTGACACCCTCACTGTAACATAACCCACACTCTCACTGTAATAAAACCCACACCTTCACTGGAATATAACACAGAGTGTCACTGTAACAGAACCAACACTGTGACTGTAATATAAACCACACCCTCACTGTAAAAAAAACCCACACCCTCTCTGTAATATAAACCACACCCTCACTGTAAAAAAAAACCACACCCTCTCTGTAATATAACCCACACTCTCACTGTAATATAACCCACACCCTCACTGTAATATAACCCACACCCTCACTTTAACATAACCCACACCCTCACTGAAACATAACCCACACCCTCAGTGTAATATAACACATATTCTCAATGTAATATAACCCACACCCTCACTGTAATATAACCCACAGTGTCATTGTAACATAACTCAAACACGCACTGTCACATAACCCACACTCTCACTGCAACATAACCCACAACATCACTGTAACATAACCCAGACCCTCACTGTAATCTAACCCACACTCTCACTGTAACATAACCCACACACTCACTGTAATATAACACACACACTCACTGTAACATAACCCACACTCTCACTGTAACATAACCCACACACTCACTGTAATATAACCCACATACTCACTGTAATATAACACACACACTCACTGTAACATAACCCACACACTCACTGTAATACAACCCACACCCTCACTGTAACATAACCCATACACTCACTGTAACATAACTCACACACTCACTGAAACATAACCCACACCCTCACTGTAATATAACCCACACCCTCACTGTAACATAACCCACATTCTCACTGTAATATAACCCACACCCTCACTGTAATATAACACACACACTCACTGAAACATAACCCACACACTCACTGTAACATAACCCACACTCTCACTGTAATATAACCCACACCCTCACTGTAATATAACACACACACTCACTGTAACATAACCCACACACTCAATGTAACATAACCCACACTCTCACTGTAATATAACCCACACACTCACTGTAATATAACCCACACACTCACTGTAACATAACCCACACACTCACTGTAATACAACCCACACCCTCACTGTAACATAACCCACACACTCACTGTAATATAACCCACACCCTCACTGTAACATAACCCACACACTCACTGTAATATAACCCACACACTCACTGTAACATAACCCACACACTCACTGTAATACAACCCACACCCTCACTGTAACATAACCCACACACTCACTGTAATATAACCCACACCCTCACTGTAATATAACCCACACACTCACTGTAATATAACCCACACCCTCACTGTAATATAACACACACACTCACTGAAAAATAACCCACACACTCAATGTAACATAACCCACACTCTCACTGTAATATAACCCACACCCTCACTGTAATATAACACACACACTCACTGAAAAATAACCCACACACTCAATGTAACATAACCCACACCCTCACTGTAATATAACCCACACCCTCACTGTAATATAACCCAAACTCTCACTGTAATATAACCCACACCCTCACTGTAATATAACACACACACTCACTGAAAAATAACCCACACACTCAATGTAACATAACCCACACTCTCACTGTAATATAACCCACACCCTCACTGTAATATAACACACACACTCACTGAAAAATAACCCACACACTCACTGTAACATAACCCACACTCTCACTGTAATATAACACACACACTCACTGAAACATAACCCACACACTCACTGTAACATAACCCACACTCTCACTGTAATATAACCCACACCCTCACTGTAATATAACACACACACTCACTGTAACATAACCCACACACTCAATGTAACATAACCCACACACTCACTGTAACATAACCCACACTCTCACTGTAATATAACCCACACCCTCACTGTAATATAACCCACACCCTCACTGTAATATAACACACATCCTCACTGTAATATAACACACACACTCACTGAAACATAACCCACACACTCACTGTAACATAACCCACACACTCACTGTAACATAACCCACACTCTCACTGTAATATAACACACACACTCACTGTAACATAACCCACACACTCACTGTAACATAACCCACACTCTCACTGTAATATAACCCACACCCTCACTGTAATATAACACACACCCTCACTGTAATATAACACACACACTCACTGAAACATAACCCACACACTCACTGTAACATAACCCACACTCCCACTGTAATATAACCCACACCCTCACTGTAATATAACACACACACTCACTGTAACATAACCCACACACTCAATGTAACATAACCCACACTCTCACTGTACTATAACCCACACATTCACTGTAATATAACCCACACATTCACTGTAATATAACCCACACACTCACTGTAACATAACCCACACACTCACTGTAATATAACCCAAACTCTCACTGTAATACAACCCACACCCTCACTGAAACATAACCCACACCCTCACTGTAATATAACCCAAACTCTCACTGTAATATAACCCACACCCTCACTGTAATATAACCGACACCCTCTCTGTAATATAACCCACTCTCTCAATGTAATACAACCATACCCTCACTGTAATATAACCCATCCCTCACTGTAACATACCATACACACTCACTCTAACATAAACCACACCCTCGCTGTAGTATAACTGACACCCTCACTGTAACATAGGCCACACCCTTATTGTAATATAACCCACACTGTCATTGTAATATAAACCACACTCTTAGTCTAATAAAACCCACACTCTCCATGTAAAAGATCCCACATTCTCACTGTAACATAACCCACACTCTCACTGTAATATAACCCACACACTCACTGTAACATAACCCACACACTCACTGTAACATAACCCACACCCTCACTGTAATATAACACACACACTCACTGTAACATAACCCACACCCTCACTGTAATATAACCCACACACTCACTGTAATATAACACACACCCTCACTGTAATATAACCCACACACTCACTGTAATATAACACACACACTCACTGAAACATAACCCACACCCTCACTGTAATATAACCCACACCCTCACTGTAATATAACACACACACTCAATGTAACATAACCCACACCCTCACTGTAATATAACCCACACCCTCACTGTAACATAACCCACATTCTCACTGTAACATAACCCACACACTCAATGTAACATAACCCACACCCTCACTGTAATATAACCCACACCCTCACTGTAACATAACCCACACTCTCACTGTAATATAACCCACACCCTCACTGTAATATAACACACACACTCACTGAAACATAACCCACACACTCACTGTAACATAACCCACACTCTCACTGTAATATAACCCACACCCTCACTGTAATATAACACACACACTCACTGTAACATAACCCACACACTCAATGTAACATAACCCACACCCTCACTGTAATATAACCCACACCCTCACTGTAACATAACCCAGACCCTCACTGTAATATAACCCACACCCTCACTGTAATATAACCCACACACTCACTGTAACATAACCCACACCCTCACTGTAACATAACCCACACACTCACTGTAATATAACCCACACCCTCACTGTAATATAACACACACACTCACTGAAACATAACCCACACACTCACTGTAATATAACCCACACCCTCACTGTAATATAACACACACACTCACTGAAACATAACCCACACACTCACTGTAATATAACCCACACACTCACTGTAACATAACCCACACTCTCACTGTAATATAACCCACACCCTCACTGTAATATAACACACACACTCACTGTAATATAACCCAAACTCTCACTGTAATATAACCCACACCCTCACTGTAATATAACACACACACTCACTGTAACATAACCCACACACTCAATGTAACATAACCCACACCCTCACTGTAATATAACCCACACCCTCACTGTAATATAACCCAAACTCTCACTGTAATATAACCCACACCCTCACTGTAATATAACACACACACTCACTGAAAAATAACCCACACACTCAATGTAACATAACCCACACTCTCACTGTAATATAACCCACACCCTCACTGTAATATAACACACACACTCACTGAAAAATAACCCACACACTCACTGTAACATAACCCACACTCTCACTGTAATATAACACACACACTCACTGAAACATAACCCACACACTCACTGTAACATAACCCACACTCTCACTGTAATATAACCCACACCCTCACTGTAATATAACACACACACTCACTGTAACATAACCCACACACTCAATGTAACATAACCCACACTCTCACTGTAATATAACCCACACCCTCACTGTAACATAACCCACACTCTCACTGTAATATAACCCACACCCTCACTGTAATATAACACACACCCTCACTGAAACATAACCCACACACTCACTGTAATATAACCCACACCCTCACTGTAATATAACCCACACCCTCACTGTAATATAACACACATCCTCACTGTAATATAACACACACACTCACTGAAACATAACCCACACACTCACTGTAACATAACCCACACACTCACTGTAACATAACCCACACTCTCACTGTAATATAACACACACACTCACTGTAACATAACCCACACACTCACTGTAACATAACCCACACTCTCACTGTAATATAACCCACACCCTCACTGTAATATAACACACACCCTCACTGTAATATAACACACACACTCACTGAAACATAACCCACACACTCACTGTAACATAACCCACACTCCCACTGTAATATAACCCACACCCTCACTGTAATATAACACACACACTCACTGTAACATAACCCACACACTCAATGTAACATAACCCACACTCTCACTGTACTATAACCCACACATTCACTGTAATATAACCCACACACTCACTGTAACATAACCCACACACTCACTGTAATATAACCCAAACTCTCACTGTAATACAACCCACACCCTCACTGAAACATAACCCACACCCTCACTGTAATATAACCCAAACTCTCACTGTAATATAACCCACACCCTCACTGTAATATAACCGACACCCTCTCTGTAATATAACCCACTCTCTCAATGTAATACAACCATACCCTCACTGTAATAGAACCCATCCCTCACTGTAACATACCATACACACTCACTCTAACATAAACCACACCCTCGCTGTAGTATAACTGACACCCTCACTGTAACATAGGCCACACCCTTATTGTAATTATAACACACACACTCACTGTAACATAACCCACACACTCACTGTAACATAACCCACACCCTCACTGTAATATAACCCACACCCTCACTGTAATATAACACGCACACTCACTGTAACATAACCCACACACTCACTGTAACATAACCCACACTCTCACTGTAATATAACCCACACCCTCACTGTAATATAACACACACACTCACTGTAACATAACCCACACCCTCACTGTAATATAACCCACACCCTCACTGTAATATAACACACACACTCACTGTAACATAACCCACACACTCACTGTAACATAACCCACACTCTCACTGTAATATAACCCACACCCTCACTGTAATATAACACACACCCTCACTGTAATATAACCCACACTCTCACTGTAACATAACCCACACTCTCACTGTAATATAACCCACACCCTCAGTCTAATATAACCCACATTCTCACTGTAACATAACCCACACTCTCACTGTAATATAACCCACACTCTCACTGCAACATAACCCATACCCTCAGTCTAATATAACCCACATTCTCACTGTAACATAACCCACACTCTCACTGTAATATAACCCACACCCTCACTGCAACAAAACCCACACCCTCAGTGTAATATATCTCTCTAACCCTGTTCCTGTCTCTCTAACTCTGGTCCTGTCTCTCTCTAACTCTGATCCTGTCTCTCTCTAACTCTGATCCTGTCTCTCTCTAACTCTGGTCCTGTCTCTCTCTAACTCTGGTCCTGTCTCTCTAACTCTGATCCTGTCTCTCTCTAACTCTGATCCTGTCTCTCTCTAACTCTGATCCTATCTCTCTCTAACTCTGGTCCTATCTCTCTAACTCTGCTCCTTTCTCTCTCTAACTCTGATCCTGTCTCTCTCTAACTCTGATCCTGTCTCTCTCTAACTCTGGTCCTATCTCTCTCTAACTCTGGTAATATCTCTCTAACTCTGCTCCTGTCTCTCTCTAACTCTGATCCTGTCTCTCTCTAACTCTGGTAATATCTCTCTAACTCTGCTCCTGTCTCTCTCTAACTCTGATCCTATCTCTCTCTAACTCTGGTAATATCTCTCTAACTCTGGTCCTGTCTCTCTAACCCTGGTCCTGTCTCTCAAACCCTGCTCCTGTCTCTCTAACTCTGCTCCTGTCTCTCTAACTCTGGTCCTGTCTCTCTAACTCTTGTCCTGTCTCTCTCTAACTCTGATCCTATCTCTCTCTAACTCTGGTCCTGTCTCTCTAACTCTGGCCCTGTCTCTCTCTAACTCTGATCCTATCTCTCTCTAACTCTGGTACTATCTCTCTAACTCTGGTCCTATCTCTCTCTAACCCTGCTCCTATCTCTCTAACCCTGCTCCTATCTCTCTAGCCCTGGTGCTCTCGAACTACCACTGGTCCTGTCTGCCTAACTCTGGTCCTGTCTCTCTCACTATGGTCCTGTCTCTCTCACTATGGTCATGTCTCTAACTCTGGTCCTATCCTGTCTCTCTAACTCCGGTCCTGTCCAACTAACGCTGGTCCTGTCTCTAACTCTGGTCCTATCTCTCTAACCCTGGTCCTGTCTCTCTAACTCTGGTCCTATCGCTCTAACTCTGGTCCTATCTCTCTAACTCTGGTCCTGTCTCTTTAATTCTGGTCCTGTCTCTTTAATTCTGGTCCTGTCTCTTTAACTCTGGTCCTGTCTCTCTAACACTGGTCCTATCTCTCTAACCCTGGTCCTGTCTCTCTAACCCTGGACCTATCTCTCTAACTCTGGTCCTCTAATACAACCCTGGTCCTATCTCTCTAACATCGGGTGTATCTGTCTAACCTGGCTCTATCTTTCTAACCCTGGTCCTATTTGTCTAACCCTGGTCTATTCTCTCTTTAGCCCTGGTCATATCTGTCCAACTCAGGTCCTCTCTCTCTAACACTGGACTTATGACTCGACCATTGGTCCTATCTCTCTCCCACTGGGCCTATCTCTCTGACGCTGGTCCCATCAGGCTAACCTGGTACTATCTATCTAACCTTGGTCCTATCTCTCTAACTATAGTACTGTCTCCCTAACTATGGTACGATCTCTCTAACTCTGGGCGTATCTCTCTAACACTGGTCCTATCTCTCTAACCCTGGTCCTATCTCTCTAACTCTGGTCGAACCTCTCTAACTCTGGTCGTACCTGTCTAACTCTGGTCCAGTCTCTCTAACTCTCTTCCTGTCCCTCTAACTCTGGTCCTATCTCTCTAACTCTGATCCTGTCTCTCTCTAACTCTGGTCCTATCTCTCTAACTCTGGTCGTATCTCTCTAACTCTGGTCCTGCCTCTCTCACTCTGGTCCTGTCCTGCCTCCCTAACTCTCGTCCTGTCCCTCTAACCCTTGTCCTGTCTCTTCAACTCTGGTCCTATCTCTCTAACTCTTTTCCTATCTCGCTAACACTGATCCTGTCTTTCTAACCCTGGTCCTGTATCTCTAACTCTGATCCTGTCTCTCTCTAACTCTGGTCCTATCTCTCTAACCCTGGTCCTATCTCTCTAACTCTTTTCCAATCTCGCTCACACTGATCCTGTCTTTCTAACCCTGGTCCGGTCTCTCTAACTCTGATCCTGTCTCTCTCTAACTCTGGTCCTATCTCTCTAACTCTGGTCCTATCTCTCTAACTCTGATCCTGTCTCTCTCTAACTCTGGTCCTATCTCTCTAACTCTGGTCCTGTCTCTCTAACCCTGGTCCTGTCTCTCTAACCCTGGACCTATCTCTCTAACTCTGGTCCTCTAATACAACCCTGGTCCTATCTCTCTAACATCGGGTGTATCTGTCTAACCAGGCTCTATCTTTCTAACCCTGGTCCTATTTGTCTAACCCTGGTCTATTCTCTCTTTAGCCCTGGTCATATCTGTCCAACTCAGGTCCTCTCTCTCTAACATTGGACTTATGACTCGACCATTGGTCCTATCTCTCTCCCACTGGGCTTATCTCTCTGACGCTGGTCCCATCAGGCTAACCTGGTACTATCTATCTAACCTTGGTGCTATCTCTCTAACCTTGGTCCTATCTCTCTAACTATAGTACTGTCTCCCTAACTATGGTACTATCTCTCTAACTCTGGGCGTATCTCTCTAACACTGGTCCTATCTCTCTAACCCTGGTCCTATCTCTCTAACTCTGGTCGAACCTCTCTAACTCTGGTCGTACCTGTCTAACTCTGGTCCTGTCTCTCTAACTCTCTTCCTGTCCCTCTAACTCTGGTCCTATCTCTCTAACTCTGGTCGTATCTCTCTAACTCTGGTCCTATCTCTCTCTAACTCTGGTCCTGTCTCTCTCACTCTGGTCCTGTCTCTCTCACTCTGGTCCTGTCCTGCCTCCCTAACTCTCGTCCTGTCCCTCTAACCCTTGTCCTGTCTCTTTAACTCTGGTCCTATCTCTCTAACTCTTTTCCTATCTCGCTAACACTGATCCTGTCTTTCTAACCCTGGTCCTGTCTCTCTAACTCTGATCCTGTCTCTCTCTAACTCTGGTCCTATCTCTCTAACCCTGGTCCTATTTCTCTAACTCTTTTCCAATCTCGCTAACACTGATCCTGTCTTTCTAACCCTGGTCCGGTCTCTCTAACTCTGATCCTGTCTCTCTCTAACTCTGGTCCTATCTCTCTAACCCTGGTCCTATCTCTCTAACTCTTTTCCAATCTCGCTAACACTGATCCTGTCTCTCTAACTCTGATCCTGTCTCTCTCTAACTCTGGTCCTATCTCTCTAACTCTGGTCCTATCTCTCTAACTCTGGTCCTATCTCTCTAACTCTTTTCCAATCTCGCTAACACTGATCCTGTCTTTCTAACACTGGTCCTGTCTCTCTAACTCTGATCCTGTCTCTCTCTAACTCTGGTCCTATCTCTCTAACTCTGGTCCTATCTCTCTAACTCTTTTCCAATCTCGCTAACACTGATCCTGTCTTTCTAACCCTGCTCCTGTCTCTCTAACTCTGATCCTGTCTCTCTCTAACCCTGGTCCTATCTCTCTAACTCTGGTCCTATCTCTCTAACTCTGGTCGTACCTGTCTAACTCTGGTCCTGTCTCTCTAACTCTCTTCCTGTCCCTCTAACCCTGGTCCTATCTCTCTAACTCTGGTCCTATCTCTCTAACTCTGGTCGTACCTGTCTAACTCTGGTCCTGTCTCTCTAACTCTCTTCCTGTCCCACTAACTCTGGTCCTATCTCTCTAACTCTGGTCGTATCTCTCTAACTCTGGTCCTGTCTCTCTCACTCTGGTCCTGTCCTGCCTCCCTAACTCTCGTCCTGTCCCTCTAACCCTTGTCCTGTCTCTTTAACTCTGGTCCTGTCTCTCTAACTCTTTTCCTATCTCGCTAACACTGATCCTGTCTTTCTAACCCTGGTCCTGTCTCTCTAACTCTGATCCTGTCTCTCTCTAACTCTGGTCCTATCTCTCTAACCCTGGTCCTATCTCTCTAACCCTGGTCCTATCTCCCTAACTATGATCCTGTCTCTCTCTAACTCTGGTCCTATCTCTCTAACTCTTTTCCAATCTCGCTAACACTGATCCTGTCTTTCTAACACTGGTCCTATCTCTCTAACTCTGGTCCTATCTCTCTCTAACTCTGGTCCTATCTCTCTAACTCTGGTCCTATCTCTCTCTAACTCTGATCCTATCTCTCTCTAACTCTGATCCTATCTCTCTCTAACTCTGATCCAGTCTCTCTCTAACTCTGGTCCTATCTCTCTAACTCTGATCCTATCTCTCTCTAACTCTGATCCTGTCTCTCTCTAACTCTGATCATATCTCTCTCTAACTCTGATCCTATCTCTCTCTAACTCTGATCCTATCTCTCTCTAACTCTGATCCTATCTCTCTCTAACTCTGATCCTGTCTCTCTCTAACTCTGATCCAGTCTCTCTCTAACTCTGATCCTATCTCTAACTCTGATCCTGTCTCTCTCTAACTCTGATCCTGTCTCTCTCTAAGTCTGATCCTGTCTCTCTCCAACTCTGATCCTATCTCTCTCCAACTCTGATCCTGTCTCTCTCTAACTCTGATCCTATCTCTCTCTAACTCTGATCCTATCTCTCTCTAACTCTGATCCAGTCTCTCTCTAACTCTGATCCTGTCTCTCTCTAACTCTGATCCTATCTCTCTCTAACTCTGATCCTATCTCTCTCTAACTCTGATCCTGTCTCTCTCTAACTCTGATCCTGTCTCTCTCTAACTCTGATCCTGTCTCTCTCTAACTCTGATCCTGTCTCTCACTAACTCTGATCCTTTCTCTCTCTAACTCTGATCCTATCTCTCTCTAACTCTGATCCTGTCTCTCTCGAACTCTGATCCTGTCTCTCTCTAACTCTGATCCTTTCTCTCTCTAACTCTGATCCTATCTCTCTCTAACTCTGATCCTGTCTCTCTCTAACTCTGATCCTGTATCTCTCTAACTCTGATCCTATCTCTCTCTAACTCTGATCCTATCTCTCTCTAACTCTGATCCTATCTCTCTCTAACTCTGATCCTGTCTCTCTCTAACTCTGATCCAGTCTCTCTCTAACTCTGATCCTATCTCTCTCTAACTCTGATCCTGTCTCTCTCTAACTCTGATCCTATCTCTCTCTAACTCTGATCCTGTCTCTCTCTAACTCTGATCCTGTCTCTCTAACTCTGATCCTGTCTCTCTCTAACTCTGATCCTGTCTCTCTCTAACTCTGATCCGATCTCTCTCTAACTCTGATCCTATCTCTCTCTAACTCTGATCCTGTCTCTCTCTAACTCTGATCCTGTCTCTCTCTAACTCTGATCCTATCTCTCTCTAACTCTGATCCTGTCTCTCTCTAACTCTGATCCTGTCTCTCTCTAACTCTGATCCTATCTCTCTCTAACTCTGATCCTGTCTCTCTCTAACTCTGATCCTATCTCTCTCTAACTCTGATCCTATCTCTCTCTAACTCTGATCTGATCTCTCTAACTCTGATCCTGTCTCTCTCTAACTCTGATCCTATCTCTCTCTAACTCTGATCCTATCTCTCTAACTCTGATCCTGTCTCTCTCTAACTCTGATCCGATCTCTCTCTAACTCTGATCCTATCTCTCTCTAACTCTGATCCTATCTCTCTCTAACTCTGATCCTATCTCTCTCTAACTCTGATCCAGTCTCTCTCTAACTCTGATCCTGTCTCTCTCTAACTCTGATCCTGTCTCTCTCTAACTCTGATCCTATCTCTCTCTAACTCTGATCCTGTCTCTCTCTAACTCTGATCCTGTCTCTCTCTAACTCTGATCCTGTCTCTCTAACTCTGATCCTATCTCTCTCTAACTCTGATCCTATCTCTCTCTAACTCTGATCCTGTCTCTCTCTAACTCTGATCCTATCTCTCTCTAACTCTGATCCAGTCTCTCTCTAACTCTGATCCTGTCTCTAACTCTGATCCTATCTCTCTCTAACTCTGATCCTGTCTCTCTCTAACTCTGATCCTATCTCTCTCTAACTCTGATCCTATCTCTCTCTAACTCTGATCCTATCTCTCTAACTCTGATCCTGTCTCTCTCTAACTCTGATCCGATCTCTCTCTAACTCTGATCCAGTCTCTCTCTAACTCTGATCCTGTCTCTCTCTAACTCTGATCCTATCTCTCTCTAACTCTGATCCAGTCTCTCTCTAACTCTGATCCTGTCTCTCTCTAACTCTGATACTGTCTCTCTAACTCTGATCCTATCTCTCTCTAACTCTGATCCTATCTCTCTCTAACTCTGATACTGTCTCTCTAACTCTGATCCTATCTCTCTCTAACTCTGATCCTATCTCTCTCTAACTCTGATCCTGTCTCTCTCTAACTCTGATCCTGTCTCTCTCTAACTCTGATCCTGTCCCTCTCTAACTCTGATCCTGTCTCTCTCTAACTCTGATCCTGTCTCTCTCTAACTCTGATCCTATCTCTCTCTAACTCTGATCCTATCTCTCTAACTCTGATCCTGTCTCTCTCTAACTCTGATCCTGTCTCTCTCTAACTCTGATCCTGTCTCTCTCTAACTCTGATCCTATCTCTCTCTAACTCTGATCCTGTCTCTCTCTAACTCTGATCCTGTCTCTCTCTAACTCTGATCCTGTCTCTCTCTAACTCTGATCCTTTCTCTCTCTAACTCTGATCCTGTCTCTCTCTAACTCTGATCCAGTCTCTCGCTAACTCTGATCCTGTCTCTCTCTAAATCTGATCCTATCTCTCTCTAACTCTGATCCTGTCTCTCTCTGACTCTTATCCTGTCTCTCTCTAACTCTGATCCTGTCTCTCTCTAACTCTGATCCTGTCTCTCTCGAACTCTGATCCTTTCTCTCTCTAACTCTGATCCTATCTCTCTCTAACTCTGATCCTGTCTCTCTCTAACTCTGATCCTTTCTCTCTCTAACTCTGATCCTGTCTCTCTCTAACTCTGATCCTGTCTCTCTCTAACTCTGATCCTATCTCTCTCTAACTCTGATCCTGTCTCTCTCTAACTCTGATCCTGTCTCTCTCTAACTCTGATCCTTTCTCTCTCTAACAGTGATCCTATCTCTCTCTAACTCTGATCCTATCTCTCTCTAACTCTGATCCTGTCTCTCTCTAACTCTGATCCTGTCTCTCTCTAACTCTGATCCTGTCTCTCTCTAACTCTGATCCAGTCTCTCTCTAACTCTGATCCTGTCTCTCTCTAACTCTGATCCTGTCTCTCTCTAACTCTGATCCTTTCTCTCTCTAACTCTGATCCTGTCTCTCTCTAACTCTGATCCTGTCTCTCTCTAACTCTGATCCTGTCTCTCTCTAACTCTGATCCTATCTCTCTCTAACTCTGATCCTGTCTCTCTCTAACTCTGATCCTGTCTGTCTCTAACTCTGATCCTGTCTCTCTCTAATGATCCTTTCTCTCTCTAACTCTGATCCAGTCTCTCTCTAACTCTGATCCTGTCTCTCTCTAACTCTGATCCTGTCTCTCTCTAACTCTGATCCTTTCTCTCTCTAACTCTGATCGTATCTCTCTCTAACTCTGATCCTGTCTCTCTCTAACTCTGATCCAGTCTCTCTTTAACTCTGATCCTATCTCTCTCTAACTCTGATCCTGTCTCTCTCTAACTCTGATCCTATCTCTCTCTAACTCTGATCCAATCTCTCTAACTCTGATCCTGTCTCTCTCTAACTCTGATCCTGTCTCTCTCTAACTCTGATCCTGTCTCTCTCTAACTCTGATCCTTTCTCTCTCTAACTCTGATCCTGTCTCTCTCTAACTCTGATCCTATCTCTCTCTAACTCTGATCCAGTCTCTCTCTAACTCTGATCCTATCTCTCTCTAACTCTGATCCTATCTCTCTCTAACTCTGATCCTATCTCTCTCTAACTCTGATCCTGTCTCTCTCTAACTCTGATCCTGTCTCTCTCTAACTCTGATCCAGTCTCTCTCTAACTCTGATCCTGTCTCTCTCTAACTCTGATCCAGTCTCTCTCTAACTCTGATCCAGTCTCTCTCTAACTCTGATCCTGTCTCTCTCTAACTCTGATCCTATCTCTCTCTAACTCTGATCCAGTCTCTCTCTAACTCTGATCCTATCTCTCTCTAACTCTGATCCTATCTCTCTCTAACTCTGATCCTTTCTCTCTCTAACTCTGATCCTGTCTCTCTCTAACTCTGATCCTATCTCTCTCTAACTCTGATCCAGTCTCTCTCTAACTCTGATCCTATCTCTCTCTAACTCTGATCCTATCTCTCTCTAACTCTGATCCTATCTCTCTCTAACTCTGATCCTGTCTCTCTCTAACTCTGATCCTGTCTCTCTCTAACTCTGATCCTGTCTCTCTCTAACTCTGATCCTGTCTCTCTCTAACTCTGATCCAGTCTCTCTCTAACTCTGATCCTATCTCTCTCTAACTCTGATCCTGTCTCTCTCTAACTCTGATCCTATCTCTCTCTAACTCTGATCCAGTCTCTCTCTAACTCTGATCCTGTCTCTCTCTAACTCTGATCCAGTCTCTCTCTAACTCTGATCCAGTCTCTCTCTAACTCTGATCCTGTCTCTCTCTAACTCTGATCCTATCTCTCTCTAACTCTGATCCTGTCTCTCTCTAACTCTGATCCTGTCTCTCTCTAACTCTGATCCTATCTCTCTCTAACTCTGATCCTGTCTCTCTCTAACTCTGATCCTATCTCTCTCTAACTCTGATCCTGTCTCTCTCTAACTCTGATCCTATCTCTCTCTAACTCTGATCCAGTCTCTCTCTAACTCTGATCCTATCTCTCTCTAACTCTGATCCTGTCTCTCTCTAACTCTGATCCTATCTCTCTCTAACTCTGATCCAGTCTCTCTCTAACTCTGATCCTGTCTCTCTCTAACTCTGATCCTGTCTCTCTCTAACTCTGATCCTGTCTCTCTCTAACTCTGATCCTGTCTCTCTCTAACTCTGATCCTGTCTCTCTCTAACTCTGATCCTGTCTCTCTCTAACTCTGATCCTGTCTCTCTCTAACTCTGATCCTATCTCTCTCTAACTCTGATCCTATCTCTCTCTAAATCTGATCCTATCTCTCTCTAACTCTGATCCTGTCTCTCTCTAACTCTGATCCTGTCTCTCTCTAACTCTGATCCAGTCTCTCTCTAACTCTGATCCTGTCTCTCTCTAACTCTGATCCTGTCTCTCTCTAACTCTGATCCTATCTCTCTCTAACTCTGATCCTATCTCTCTCTAACTCTGATCCTATCTCTCTCTAACTCTGATCCTGTCTCTCTCTAACTCTGATCCTGTCTCTCTCTAACTCTGATCCAGTCTCTCTCTAACTCTGATCGTGTCTCTCTCTAACTCTGATCCTGTCTCTCTCTAACTCTGATCCTGTCTCTCTCTAACTCTGATCCAGTCTCTCTCTAACTCTGATCCTGTCTCTCTCTAACTCTGATCCTATCTCTCTCTAACTCTGATCCTGTCTCTCTCTAACTCTGATCCAGTCTCTCTCTAACTCTGATCCAGTCTCTCTCTAACTCTGATCCTGTCTCTCTCTAACTCTGATCCTATCTCTCTCTAACTCTGATCCTGTCTCTCTCTAACTCTGATCCTGTCTCTCTCTAACTCTGATCATATCTCTCTCTAACTCTGATCCAGTCTCTCTCTAACTCTGATCCTATCTCTCTCTAACTCTGATCCTGTCTCTCTCTAACTCTGATCCTGTCTCTCTCTAACTCAGATCATATCTCTCTCTAACTCTGATCCAGTCTCTCTCTAACTCTGATCCTTTCTCTCTCTAACTCTGATCCTGTCTCTCTCTAACTCTGATCCTATCTCTCTCTAACTCTGATCCTATCTCTCTCTAACTCTGATCCTATCTCTCTCTAACTCTGATCCTGTCTCTCTCTAACTCTGATCCTGTCTCTCTCTAACTCTGATCCAGTCTCTCTCTAACTCTGATCCTGTCTCTCTCTAACTCTGATCCAGTCTCTCTCTAACTCTGATCCAGTCTCTCTCTAACTCTGATCCTGTCTCTCTCTAACTCTGATCCTATCTCTCTCTAACTCTGATCCTGTCTCTCTCTAACTCTGATCCTGTCTCTCTCTAACTCTGATCCTGTCTCTCTCTAACTCTGATCATATCTCTCTCTAACTCTGATCCAGTCTCTCTCTAACTCTGATCCTATCTCTCTCTAACTCTGATCCTGTCTCTCTCTAACTCTGATCCTGTCTCTCTCTAACTCAGATCATATCTCTCTCTAACTCTGATCCAGTCTCTCTCTAACTCTGATCCAGTCTCTCTCTAACTCTGATCCTATCTCTCTCTAACTCTGATCCTGTCTCTCTCTAACTCTGATCCTATCTCTCTCTAACTCTGATCCTGTCTCTCTCTAACTCTGATCCTGTCTCTCTCTAACTCAGATCATATCTCTCTCTAACTCTGATCCAGTCTCTCTCTAACTCTGATCCAGTCTCTCTCTAACTCTGATCCTATCTCTCTCTAACTCTGATCCTGTCTCTCTCTAACTCTGATCCTGTCTCTCTCTAACTCAGATCATATCTCTCTCTAACTCTGATCCTGTCTCTCTCTAACTCTGATCCTGTCTCTCTCTAACTCTGATCCTGTCTCTCTCTAACTCAGATCATATCTCTCTCTAACTCTGATCCAGTCTCTCTCTAACTCTGATCCAGTCTCTCTCTAACTCTGATCCAGTCTCTCTCTAACTCTGATCCTGTCTCTCTCTAACTCAGATCATATCTCTCTCTAACTCTGATCCAGTCTCTCTCTAACTCTGATCCAGTCTCTCTCTAACTCTGATCCTATCTCTCTCTAACTCTGATCCTGTCTCTCTCTAACTCTGATCCTGTCTCTCTCTAACTCAGATCATATCTCTCTCTAACTCTGATCCAGTCTCTCTCTAACTCTGATCCAGTCTCTCTCTAACTCTGATCCTATCTCTCTCTAACTCTGATCCTGTCTCTCTCTAACTCTGATCCAGTCTCTCTCTAACTCTGATCCTGTCTCTCTCTAACTCAGATCATATCTCTCTCTAACTCTGATCCAGTCTCTCTCTAACTCTGATCCAGTCTCTCTCTAACTCTGATCCTATCTCTCTCTAACTCTGATCCAGTCTCTCTCTAACTCTGATCCAGTCTCTCTCTAACTCTGATCCTGTCTCTCTCTAACTCTGATCCAGTCTCTCTCTAACTCTGATCCTGTCTCTCTCTAACTCTGATCCTGTCTCTCTCTAACTCTGATCCTGTCTCTCTCTAACTCTGATCCTATCTCTCTCTAACTCTGATCCTATCTCTCTCTAACTCTGATCCTGTCTCTCTCTAACTCTGATCCTGTCTCTCTCTAACTCTGATCCTGTCTCTCTCTAACTCTGATCCTGTCTCTCTCTAACTCTGATCCTATCTCTCTCTAACTCTGATCCTGTCTCTCTCTAACTCTGATCCTGTCTCTCTCTAACTCTGATCCTATCTCTCTCTAACTCTGATCCTGTCTCTCTCTAACTCTGATCCTATCTCTCTCTAACTCTGATCCTATCTCTCTCTAACTCTGATCCTATCTCTCTAACTCTGATCCTGTCTCTCTCTAACTCTGATCCGATCTCTCTCTAACTCTGATCCTGTCTCTCTCTAACTCTGATCCTATCTCTCTCTAACTCTGATCCAGTCTCTCTCTAACTCTGATCCTGTCTCTCTCTAACTCTGATCCTGTCTCTCTCTAACTCTGATCCTATCTCTCTCTAACTCTGATCCTGTCTCTCTCTAACTCTGATCCTGTCTCTCTCTAACTCTGATCCTGTCTCTCTAACTCTGATCCTATCTCTCTCTAACTCTGATCCTATCTCTCTCTAACTCTGATCCTGTCTCTCTCTAACTCTGATCCTATCTCTCTCTAACTCTGATCCAGTCTCTCTCTAACTCTGATCCTGTCTCTAACTCTGATCCTATCTCTCTCTAACTCTGATCCTGTCTCTCTCTAACTCTGATCCTATCTCTCTCTAACTCTGATCCTATCTCTCTCTAACTCTGATCCTATCTCTCTAACTCTGATCCTGTCTCTCTCTAACTCTGATCCGATCTCTCTCTAACTCTGATCCTGTCTCTCTCTAACTCTGATCCTATCTCTCTCTAACTCTGATCCAGTCTCTCTCTAACTCTGATCCTGTCTCTCTCTAACTCTGATCCTATCTCTCTCTAACTCTGATCCTGTCTCTCTCTAACTCTGATCCTGTCTCTCTCTAACTCTGATACTGTCTCTCTAACTCTGATCCTATTTCTATCTAACTCTGATCCTATCTCTCTCTAACTCTGATCCTGTCTCTCTCTAACTCTGATCCTGTCTCTCTCTAACTCTGATCCTGTCCCTCTCTAACTCTGATCCTGTCTCTCTCTAACTCTGATCCTGTCTCTCTCTAACTCTGATCCTCTCTCTCTCTAACTCTGATCCTGTCTCTCTCTAACTCTGATCCTATCTCTCTCTAACTCTGATCCTGTCTCTCTCTAACTCTGATCCTGTCTCGCTCTAACTCTGATCCTGTCTCTCTCTAACTCTGATCCTTTCTCTCTCTAACTCTGATCCTGTCTCTCTCTAACTCTGATCCTGTCTCTCTCTAACTCTGATCCAGTCTCTCTCTAACTCTGATCCTGTCTCTCTCTAAATCTGATCCTATCTCTCTCTAACTCTGATCCTGTCTCTCTCTGACTCTGATCCTGTCTCTCTCTAACTCTGATCCTGTCTCTCTCTAACTCTGATCCTGTCTCTCTCGAACTCTGATCCTTTCTCTCTCTAACTCTGATCCTATCTCTCTCTAACTCTGATCCTGTCTCTCTCTAACTCTGATCCTTTCTCTCTCTAACTCTGATCCTGTCTCTCTCTAACTCTGATCCTGTCTCTCTCTAACTCTGATCCTATCTCTCTCTAACTCTGATCCTGTCTCTCTCTAACTCTGATCCTGTCTCTCTCTAACTCTGATCCTTTCTCTCTCTAACAGTGATCCTATCTCTCTCTAACTCTGATCCTATCTCTCTCTAACTCTGATCCTGTCTCTCTCTAACTCTGATCCTGTCTCTCTCTAACTCTGATCCTGTCTCTCTCTAACTCTGATCCAGTTTCTCTCTAACTCTGATCCTGTCTCTCTCTAACTCTGATCCTGTCTCTCTCTAACTCTGATCCTTTCTCTCTCTAACTCTGATCCTGTCTCTCTCTAACTCTGATCCTGTCTCTCTCTAACTCTGATCCTGTCTCTCTCTAACTCTGATCCTATCTCTCTCTAACTCTGATCCTGTCTCTCTCTAACTCTGATCCTGTCTCTCTCTAACTCTGATCCTGTCTCTCTCTAATGATCCTTTCTCTCTCTAACTCTGATCCAGTCTCTCTCTAACTCTGATCCTGTCTCTCTCTAACTCTGATCCTGTCTCTCTCTAACTCTGATCCTTTCTCTCTCTAACTCTGATCGTATCTCTCTCTAACTCTGATCCTGTCTCTCTCTAACTCTGATCCAGTCTCTCTTTAACTCTGATCCTATCTCTCTCTAACTCTGATCCTGTCTCTCTCTAACTCTGATCCTATCTCTCTCTAACTCTGATCCAATCTCTCTAACTCTGATCCTGTCTCTCTCTAACTCTGATCCTGTCTCTCTCTAACTCTGATCCTGTCTCTCTCTAACTCTGATCCTTTCTCTCTCTAACTCTGATCCTGTCTCTCTCTAACTCTGATCCTATCTCTCTCTAACTCTGATCCAGTCTCTCTCTAACTCTGATCCTATCTCTCTCTAACTCTGACCCTATCTCTCTCTAACTCTGATCCTATCTCTCTCTAACTCTGATCCTGTCTCTCTCTAACTCTGATCCTGTCTCTCTCTAACTCTGATCCAGTCTCTCTCTAACTCTGATCCTGTCTCTCTCTAACTCTGATCCAGTCTCTCTCTAACTCTGATCCAGTCTCTCTCTAACTCTGATCCTGTCTCTCTCTAACTCTGATCCTATCTCTCTCTAACTCTGATCCAGTCTCTCTCTAACTCTGATCCTATCTCTCTCTAACTCTGATCCTATCTCTCTCTAACTCTGATCCTTTCTCTCTCTAACTCTGATCCTGTCTCTCTCTAACTCTGATCCTATCTCTCTCTAACTCTGATCCAGTCTCTCTCTAACTCTGATCCTATCTCTCTCTAACTCTGATCCTATCTCTCTCTAACTCTGATCCTATCTCTCTCTAACTCTGATCCTGTCTCTCTCTAACTCTGATCCTGTCTCTCTCTAACTCTGATCCTGTCTCTCTCTAACTCTGATCCAGTCTCTCTCTAACTCTGATCCTATCTCTCTCTAACTCTGATCCTGTCTCTCTCTAACTCTGATCCTATCTCTCTCTAACTCTGATCCAGTCTCTCTCTAACTCTGATCCTGTCTCTCTCTAACTCTGATCCAGTCTCTCTCTAACTCTGATCCAGTCTCTCTCTAACTCTGATCCTGTCTCTCTCTAACTCTGATCCTTTCTCTCTCTAACTCTGATCCTGTCTCTCTCTAACTCTGATCCTGTCTCTCTCTAACTCTGATCCAGTCTCTCTCTAACTCTGATCCTGTCTCTCTCTAAATCTGATCCTATCTCTCTCTAACTCTGATCCTGTCTCTCTCTGACTCTGATCCTGTCTCTCTCTAACTCTGATCCTGTCTCTCTCTAACTCTGATCCTGTCTCTCTCGAACTCTGATCCTTTCTCTCTCTAACTCTGATCCTATCTCTCTCTAACTCTGATCCTGTCTCTCTCTAACTCTGATCCTTTCTCTCTCTAACTCTGATCCTGTCTCTCTCTAACTCTGATCCTGTCTCTCTCTAACTCTGATCCTATCTCTCTCTAACTCTGATCCTGTCTCTCTCTAACTCTGATCCTGTCTCTCTCTAACTCTGATCCTTTCTCTCTCTAACAGTGATCCTATCTCTCTCTAACTCTGATCCTATCTCTCTCTAACTCTGATCCTGTCTCTCTCTAACTCTGATCCTGTCTCTCTCTAACTCTGATCCTGTCTCTCTCTAACTCTGATCCAGTTTCTCTCTAACTCTGATCCTGTCTCTCTCTAACTCTGATCCTGTCTCTCTCTAACTCTGATCCTTTCTCTCTCTAACTCTGATCCTGTCTCTCTCTAACTCTGATCCTGTCTCTCTCTAACTCTGATCCTGTCTCTCTCTAACTCTGATCCTATCTCTCTCTAACTCTGATCCTGTCTCTCTCTAACTCTGATCCTGTCTCTCTCTAACTCTGATCCTGTCTCTCTCTAATGATCCTTTCTCTCTCTAACTCTGATCCAGTCTCTCTCTAACTCTGATCCTGTCTCTCTCTAACTCTGATCCTGTCTCTCTCTAACTCTGATCCTTTCTCTCTCTAACTCTGATCGTATCTCTCTCTAACTCTGATCCTGTCTCTCTCTAACTCTGATCCAGTCTCTCTTTAACTCTGATCCTATCTCTCTCTAACTCTGATCCTGTCTCTCTCTAACTCTGATCCTATCTCTCTCTAACTCTGATCCAATCTCTCTAACTCTGATCCTGTCTCTCTCTAACTCTGATCCTGTCTCTCTCTAACTCTGATCCTGTCTCTCTCTAACTCTGATCCTTTCTCTCTCTAACTCTGATCCTGTCTCTCTCTAACTCTGATCCTATCTCTCTCTAACTCTGATCCAGTCTCTCTCTAACTCTGATCCTATCTCTCTCTAACTCTGACCCTATCTCTCTCTAACTCTGATCCTATCTCTCTCTAACTCTGATCCTGTCTCTCTCTAACTCTGATCCTGTCTCTCTCTAACTCTGATCCAGTCTCTCTCTAACTCTGATCCTGTCTCTCTCTAACTCTGATCCAGTCTCTCTCTAACTCTGATCCAGTCTCTCTCTAACTCTGATCCTGTCTCTCTCTAACTCTGATCCAGTCTCTCTCTAACTCTGATCCTATCTCTCTCTAACTCTGATCCTATCTCTCTCTAACTCTGATCCTTTCTCTCTCTAACTCTGATCCTGTCTCTCTCTAACTCTGATCCTATCTCTCTCTAACTCTGATCCAGTCTCTCTCTAACTCTGATCCTATCTCTCTCTAACTCTGATCCTATCTCTCTCTAACTCTGATCCTATCTCTCTCTAACTCTGATCCTGTCTCTCTCTAACTCTGATCCTGTCTCTCTCTAACTCTGATCCTGTCTCTCTCTAACTCTGATCCAGTCTCTCTCTAACTCTGATCCTATCTCTCTCTAACTCTGATCCTGTCTCTCTCTAACTCTGATCCTATCTCTCTCTAACTCTGATCCAGTCTCTCTCTAACTCTGATCCTTCTCTCTCTAACTCTGATCCAGTCTCTCTCTAACTCTGATCCAGTCTCTCTCTAACTCTGATCCTGTCTCTCTCTAACTCTGATCCTATCTCTCTCTAACTCTGATCCTGTCTCTCTCTAACTCTGATCCTGTCTCTCTCTAACTCTGATCCTATCTCTCTCTAACTCTGATCCTGTCTCTCTCTAACTCTGATCCTATCTCTCTCTAACTCTGATCCTGTCTCTCTCTAACTCTGATCCTATCTCTCTCTAACTCTGAAGATCCTATCTCTCTCTAACTCTGATCCTGTCTCTCTCTAACTCTGATCCTGTCTCTCTCTAACTCTGATCCTGTCTCTCTCTAACTCTGATCCAGATCTCTCTCTAACTCTGATCCTGTCTCTCTCTAACTCTGATCCTGTCTCTCTCTAACTCTGATCCTATCTCTCTCTAACTCTGATCCTGTCTCTCTCTAACTCTGATCCTGTCTCTCTCTAACTCTGATCCTGTCTCTCTCTAACTCTGATCCTATCTCTCTCTAACTCTGATCCTGTCTCTCTCTAACTCTGATCCTGTCTCTCTCTAACTCTGATCCTGTCTCTCTCTACCTGATCTGTCTCTCTCTAACTCTGATCCAGTCTCTCTCTAACTCTGATCCTGTCTCTCTCTAACTCTGATCCTGTCTCTCTCTAACTCTGATCCTTTCTCTCTCTAACTCTGATCCTATCTCTCTCTAACTCTGATCCTGTCTCTCTAACTCGATCCGTCTCTCTTAACTCTGATCCTGTCTCTCTCTAACTCTGATCCTGTCTCTCTCTAACTCTGATCCTATCTCTCTCTAACTCTGATCCAGTCTCTCTCTAACTCTGATCCTGTCTCTCTCTAACTCTGATCCTGTCTCTCTCTAAACTCTGATCCTGTCTCTCTCTAACTCTGATCCTTATCTCTCTCTAACTCTGATCCTGTCTCTCTCTAACTCTGATCCTATCTCTCTCTAACTCTGATCCTGTCTCTCTCTAACTCTGATCCTGTCTCTCTCTAACTCTGATCCTATCTCTCTCTAACTCTGATCCTATCTCTCTCTAACTCTGATCCTGTCTCTCTCTAACTCTGATCCTGTCTCTCTCTAACTCTGATCCAGTCTCTCTCTAACTCTGATCCTGTCTCTCTCTAACTCTGATCCAGTCTCTCTCTAACTCTGATCCTGTCTCTCTCTAACTCTGATCCTGTCTCTCTCTAACTCTGATCCTATCTCTCTCTAACTCTGATCCTGTCTCTCTCTAACTCTGATCCTATCTCTCTCTAACTCTGATCCTATCTCTCTCTAACTCTGATCCTTTCTCTCTCTAACTCTGATCCTGTCTCTCTCTAACTCTGATCCTATCTCTCTCTAACTCTGATCCTGTCTCTCTCTAACTCTGATCCTATCTCTCTCTAACTCTGATCCAGTCTCTCTCTAACTCTGATCCTGTCTCTCTCTAACTCTGATCCTGTCTCTCTCTAACTCTGATCCAGTCTCTCTCTAACTCTGATCCTGTCTCTCTCTAACTCTGATCCTATCTCTCTCTAACTCTGATCCTATCTCTCTCTAACTCTGATCCTGTCTCTCTCTAACTCTGATCCTATCTCTCTCTAACTCTGATCCAGTCTCTCTCTAACTCTGATCCTATCTCTCTCTAACTCTGATCCAGTCTCTCTCTAACTCTGATCCTTCTCTCTCTCTAACTCTGATCCTGTCTCTCTCTAGACTCTGATCCTATCTCTCTCTAACTCTGATCCTGTCTCTCTCTAACTCTGATCCTGTCTCTCTCTAACTCTGATCCTAGTCTCTCTCTAACTCTGATCCAGTCTCTCTCTAACTCTGATCCTATCTCTCTCTAACTCTGATCCTGTCTCTCTCTAACTCTGATCCTGTCTCTCTCTAACTCTGATCCAGTCTCTCTCTAACTCTGATCCTATCTCTCTCTAACTCTGATCCTGTCTTCTCTAACTCTGATCCTAACTCTCTCTAACTCTGATCCAGTCTCTCTCTAACTCTGATCCTGTCTCTCTCTAACTCTGATCCTGTCTCTCTCTAACTCTGATCCAGTCTCTCTCTAACTCTGATCCTGTCTCTCTCTAACTCTGATCCTATCATCTCTCTAACTCTGATCCTGTCTCTCTAACTCTGATCCTATCTCTCTCTAACTCTGATCCTGTCTCTCTCTAACCTCTGATCCTAGTCTCTCTCTAACTCTGATCCTGTCTCTCTCTAACTCTGATCCTATCTCTCTCTAACTCTGATCCTGTCTCTCTCTAACTCTGATCCTGTCTCTCTCTAACTCTGATCCTGTCTCTCTCTAACTCTGATCTATCTCTCTCTAACTCTGATCCTGTCTCTCTCTAACTCTGATCCATCTCTCTCTAACTCTGATCCTGTCTCTCTCTAACTCTGATCCTGTCTCTCTCTAACTCTGATCCTGTCTCTCTCTAACTCTGATCCTGTCTCTCTCTAACTCTGATCCAGTCTCTCTCTAACTCTGATCCAGTCTCTCTCTAACTCTGATCCTGTCTCTCTCTAACTCTGATCCTGTCTCTCTCTAACTCTGATCCTGTCTCTCTCTAACTCTGATCGTCTCTCTAACTCTGATCCTGTCTCTCTCTAACTCTGATCCTGTCTCTCTCTAACTCTGATCCTGTCTCTCTCTAACTCTGATCCTATCTCTCTCTAACTCTGATCCTGTCTCTCTCTAACTCTGATCCTAGTCTCTCTCTAACTCTGATCCTGTCTCTCTCTAACTCTGATCCTATCTCTCTCTAACTCTGATCCAGTCTCTCTCTAACTCTGAGTCCTGTCTCTCTCTAACTCTGATCCTGTCTCTCTCTAACTCTGATCCTGTCTCTCTCTAACTCTGATCCTATCTCTCTCTAACTCTGATCCAGTCTCTCTCTAACTCTGATCCTTTCTCTCTCTAACTCTGATCCTGTCTCTCTCTAACTCTGATCCTATCTCTCTCTAACTCTGATCCTATCTCTCTCTAACTCTGATCCTATCTCTCTCTAACTCTGATCCTGTCTCTCTCTAACTCTGATCCTGTCTCTCTCTAACTCTGATCCAGTCTCTCTCTAACTCTGATCCTGTCTCTCTCTAACTCTGATCCAGTCTCTCTCTAACTCTGATCCAGTCTCTCTCTAACTCTGATCCTGTCTCTCTCTAACTCTGATCCTATCTCTCTCTAACTCTGATCTGTCTCTCTCTAACTCTGATCCTGTCTCTCTCTAACTCTGATCCTGTCTCTCTCTAACTCTGATCCTATCTCTCTCTAACTCTGATCCAGTCTCTCTCTAACTCTGATCCTATCTCTCTCTAACTCTGATCCTGTCTCTCTCTAACTCTGATCCTGTCTCTCTCTAACTCTGATCCTATCTCTCTCTAACTCTGATCCAGTCTCTCTCTAACTCTGATCCAGTCTCTCTCTAACTCTGATCCTGTCTCTCTCTAACTCTGATCCTGTCTCTCTCTAACTCTGATCCAGTCTCTCTCTAACTCTGATCCTGTCTCTCTCTAACTCTGATCCTGTCTCTCTCTAACTCTGATCCTGTCTCTCTCTAACTCTGATCAGTCTCTCTCTAACTCTGATCCAGTCTCTCTCTAACTCTGATCCTGTCTCTCTCTAACTCTGATCCTGTCTCTCTCTAACTCTGATCCTGTCTCTCTCTAACTCAGATCAGTCTCTCTCTAACTCTGATCCAGTCTCTCTCTAACTCTGATCCTGTCTCTCTCTAACTCTGATCCTTCTCTCTCTAACTCTGATCTGTCTCTCTCTAACTCTGATCCTATCTCTCTCTAACTCTGATCCAGTCTCTCTCTAACTCTGATCCTGTCTCTCTCTAACTCTGATCCTAGTCTCTCTCTAACTCTGATCCTGTCTCTCTCTAACTCTGATCCAGTCTCTCTCTAACTCTGATCCTGTCTCTCTCTAACTCTGATCCTGTCTCTCTCTAACTCTGATCCTATCTCTCTCTAACTCTGATCCTGTCTCTCTCTAACTCTGATCCTATCTCTCTCTAACTCTGATCCTGTCTCTCTCTAACTCTGATCCTTCTCTCTCTAACTCTGATCCTGTCTCTCTCTAACTCTGATCCTATCTCTCTCTAACTCTGATCCTGTCTCTCTCTAACTCTGTCCTGTCTCTCTCTAACTCTGATCCTGTCTCTCTCTAACTCTGATCCTGTCTCTCTCTAACTCTGATCCTGTCTCTCTCTAACTCTGATCCTATCTCTCTCTAACTCTGATCCTGTCTCTCTCTAACTCTGATCCTGTCTCTCTCTAACTCTGATCCTGTCTCTCTCTAACTCTGATCCTGTCTCTCTCTAACTCTGATCCTGTCTCTCTCTAACTCTGATCCTGTCTCTCTCTAACTCTGATCCTGTCTCTCTCTAACTCTGATCCTGTCTCTCTCTAACTCTGATCCTGTCTCTCTCTAATGATCCTCTCTCTACTCTGATCCTGTCTCTCTCTAACTCTGATCCTGTCTCTCTCTAACTCTGATCCTGTCTCTCTCTAACTCTGATCCTATCTCTCTCTAACTCTGATCCTGTCTCTCTCTAACTCTGATCCTGTCTCTCTCTAACTCTGATCCTGTCTCTCTAACTCTGATCCTCTCTCTCTAACTCTGATCCTGTCTCTCTCTAACTCTGATCCTGTCTCTCTCTAACTCTGATCCTGTCTCTCTCTAACTCTGATCCTGTCTCTCTCTAACTCTGATCCTGTCTCTCTCTAACTCTGATCCTGTCTCTCTCTAACTCTGATCCTGTCTCTCTCTAACTCTGATCCTGTCTCTCTCTAACTCTGATCCTATCTCTCTCTAACTCTGATCCTGTCTCTCTCTAACTCTGATCCTATCTCTCTCTAACTCTGATCCTGTCTCTCTCTAACTCTGATCCTTCTCTCTCTAACTCTGATCCAGTCTCTCTCTAACTCTGATCCTGTCTCTCTCTAACTCTGATCCTGTCTCTCTCTAACTCTGATCCTGTCTCTCTCTAACTCTGATCCAGTCTCTCTCTAACTCTGATCCTGTCTCTCTAACTCTGATCCTGTCTCTCTCTAACTCTGATCCTATCTCTCTAACTCTGATCCTGTCTCTCTCTAACTCTGATCCTATCTCTCTCTAACTCTGATCCAGTCTCTCTCTAACTCTGATCCTTCTCTCTCTAACTCTGATCCTATCTCTCTCTAACTCTGATCCAGTCTCTCTCTAACTCTGATCCTATCTCTCTCTAACTCTGATCCTAGTCTCTCTCTAACTCTGATCCTATCTCTCTCTAACTCTGATCCAGTCTCTCTCTAACTCTGATCCTTCTCTCTCTAACTCTGATCCTGTCTCTCTCTAACTCTGATCCTGTCTCTCTCTAACTCTGATCCTGTCTCTCTCTAACTCTGATCCTGTCTCTCTCTAACTCTGATCCTGTCTCTCTCTAACTCTGATCCAGTCTCTCTCTAACTCTGATCCTGTCTCTCTCTAACTCTGATCCAGTCTCTCTCTAACTCTGATCAGTCTCTCTCTAACTCTGATCCTATCTCTCTCTAACTCTGATCCTATCTCTCTCTAACTCTGATCCTGTCTCTCTCTAACTCTGATCCTGTCTCTCTCTAACTCTGATCCTATCTCTCTCTAACTCTGATCCTATCTCTCTCTAACTCTGATCCTAGTCTCTCTCTAACTCTGATCCTGTCTCTCTCTAACTCTGATCCTGTCTCTCTCTAACTCTGATCCAGTCTCTCTCTAACTCTGATCCTATCTCTCTCTAACTCTGATCCAGTCTCTCTCTAACTCTGATCCTATCTCTCTCTAACTCTGATCCAGTCTCTCTCTAACTCTGATCCTGTCTCTCTCTAACTCTGATCCTGTCTCTCTCTAACTCTGATCCAGTCTCTCTCTAACTCTGATCCAGTCTCTCTCTAACTCTGATCCTATCTCTCTCTAACTCTGATCCTGTCTCTCTCTAACTCTGATCCTGTCTCTCTCTAACTCTGATCCTGTCTCTCTCTAACTCTGATCCTGTCTCTCTCTAACTCTGATCCTTCTCTCTCTAACTCTGATCTATCTCTCTCTAACTCTGATCCTGTCTCTCTCTAACTCTGATCCTGTCTCTCTCTAACTCTGATCCTGTCTCTCTCTAACTCTGATCCTATCTCTCTCTCTAACGTCTGATCCTGTCTCTCTCTAACTCTGATCCTAGTCTCTCTCTAACTCTGATCCTGTCTCTCTCTAACTCTGATCCTGTCTCTCTCTAACTCTGATCCTGTCTCTCTCTAACTCTGATCCTATCTCTCTCTAACTCTGATCCTGTCTCTCTCTAACTCTGATCCAGTCTCTCTCTAACTCTGATCCTGTCTCTCTCTAACTCTGATCCAGTCTCTCTCTACCTAACTGTCTGATCCTGTCTCTCTCTAACTCTGATCCTGTCTCTCTCTAACTCTGATCCTGTCTCTCTCTAACTCTGATCCTATCTCTCTCTAACTCTGATCCTGTCTCTCTCTAACCTCTGATCCTGTCTCTCTCTAACTCTGATCCTGTCTCTCTCTAACTCTGATCCAGTCTCTCTCTAACTCTGATCCTGTCTCTCTCTAACTCTGATCCTATCTCTCTCTAACTCTGATCCTGTCTCTCTCTAACTCTGATCCTGTCTCTCTCTAACTCTGATCCTAGTCTCTCTCTAACTCTGATCAGTCTCTCTCTAACTCTGATCCTGTCTCTCTCTAACTCTGATCCTGTCTCTCTCTAACTCTGATCCTATCTCTCTCTAACTCTGATCCAGTCTCTCTCTAACTCTGATCCTGTCTCTCTCTAACTCTGATCCTGTCTCTCTCTAACTCTGATCCTGTCTCTCTCTAACTCTGATCCTGTCTCTCTCTAACTCTGATCCTGTCTCTCTCTAAACTCTGATCTATTCTCTCTCTAACTCTGATCCTGTCTCTCTCTAACTCTGATCCTGTCTCTCTCTAACTCTGATCCTATCTCTCTCTAACTCTGATCCTGTCTCTCTCTAACTCTGATCCAGTCTCTCTCTAACTCTGAATCCCTGTCCGTCTCTCTAACTCTGATCCAGTCTCTCTCTAACTCTGATCCTGTCTCTCTCTAACTCTGATCTATCTCTCTCTAACTCTGATCCTATCTCTCTCTAACTCTGATCCTGTCTCTCTCTAACTCTGATCACTGTCTCTCTCTAACTCTGATCCTGTCTCTCTCTAACTCTGATCCAGTCTCTCTCTAACTCTGATCCTTCTCTCTCTAACTCTGATCCTGTCTCTCTCTAACTCTGATCCTTCTCTCTCTAACTCTGATCCTGTCTCTCTCTAACTCTGATCCTGTCTCTCTCTAACTCTGATCAGTCTCTCTCTAACTCTGATCCTGTCTCTCTCTAACTCTGATCCTGTCTCTCTCTAACTCTGATCCTAGTCTCTCTCTAACTCTGATCCTGTCTCTCTCTAACTCTGATCCTGTCTCTCTCTAACTCAGATCTATTCTCTCTCTAACTCTGATCCTGTCTCTCTCTAAACTCTGATCCAGTCTCTCTCTAACTCTGATCCTAGTCTCTCTCTAACTCTGATCTGTCTCTCTCTAACTCTGATCCAGTCCTCTCTCTAACTCTGATCCTATCTCTCTCTAACTCTGATCCTGTCTCTCTCTAACTCTGATCCTGTCTCTCTCTAACTCTGATCATAGTCTCTCTCTAACTCTGATCCAGTCTCTCTCTAACTCTGATCCTGTCTCTCTCTAACTCTGATCCTATCTCTCTCTAACTCTGATCCTGTCTCTCTCTAACTCTGATCCTGTCTCTCTAACTCAGATCATATCTCTCTCTAACTCTGATCCAGTCTCTCTCTAACTCTGATCAGTCTCTCTCTAACTCTGATCCTATCTCTCTCTAACTCTGATCCTGTCTCTCTCTAACTCTGATCCTGTCTCTCTCTAACTCTGATCCAGTCTCTCTCTAACTCTGATCCATATCTCTCTCTAACTCTGATCCAGTCTCTCTCTAACTCTGATCCTGTCTCTCTCTAACTCTGATCCTGTCTCTCTCTAACTCTGATCCAGTCTCTCTCTAACTCTGATCCAGTCTCTCTCTAACTCTGATCCAGTCTCTCTCTAACTCTGATCCTGTCTCTCTCTAACTCTGATCCTGTCTCTCTCTACAACTCTGATCCTGTCTCTCTCTAACTCTGATCCGTCTCTCTCTAACTCTGATCCTAGTCTCTCTCTAACTCTGATCCAGTCTCTCTCTAACTCTGATCCTGTCTCTCTCTAATCTCTGATCCAGTCTCTCTCTAACTCTGATCCTGTCTCTCTCTAACTCTGATCCTTTCTCTCTCTAACTCTGATCCTGTCTCTCTCTAACTCTGATCCAGTCTCTCTCTAACTCTGATCCTGTCTCTCTCTAACTCTGATCCAGTCTCTCTCTAACTCTGATCCTGTCTCTCTCTAACTCTGATCCATCTCTCTCTAACTCGATCCTTCTCTCTCTAACTCTGATCCTGTCTCTCTCTAACTCTGATCCTATCTCTCTCTAACTCTGATCCAGTCTCTCTCTAACTCTGATCTGTCTCTCTCTAACTCTGATCCATTCTCGCTCTAACTCTGATCCTAGTCTCTCTCTAACTCTGATCCTGTCTCTCTCTAACTCTGATCCAGATCTCTCTCTAACTCTGATCCAGTCTCTCTCTAACTCTGATCCTGTCTCTCTCTAACTCTGATCCTATCTCTCCTCTAACTCTGATCCTGTCTCTCTCTAACTCTGATCCTGTCTCTCTCTAACTCTGATCCTATCTCTCTCTAACCTCTGATCCTGACCTCTCTCCTAACTCTGATCCTGTCTCTCTCTAACTCTGATCCTGTCTCTCTCTAACTCTGATCCTATCTCTCTCTAACTCTGATCCTGTCTCTCTCTAACTCTGATCCTGTCTCTCTCTAACTCTGATCCAGTCTCTCTCTAACTCTGATCCTATCTCTCTCTAACTCTGATCCAGTCTCTCTCTAACTCTGATCTCTAATCTTCTCTCTAACTCTGATCCTGTCTCTCTCGAACTCTA